>NC_072404.2:132575151-132878181 GCF_028858775.2 Pan troglodytes
GTAAACACGTCCTTTTTCACATGACAGCAGGAAGCAGAAGAATGAGCAAAAGGAGAAAAAGCCCCTTATAAAACCATCAGATCTTGTGAAAACTCACTCACTATCATGAGAACAGCATGCAGATAACCGCTCCCATGATTCATTACCTCCCACCAGGTCTCTCCCACTATACATGGGGATTATGGGAAGTATAATTCAAGAAGAGATTTGGGTGGGAACACAGCCAAACCATATCATTAACTATATGCACATCACTGTACAGTAATCTCCAGAACTTTTTCATCTTGCATGACTGAAACTCTATTCTTATTGAACAGCAACTCCTCATTTTCCCCTCCCCACAGCCCCTGGCAAGCACCATTATACTCTCTGCTTCTATGAATTTGACTACTTTAGATACCTCATATCAGTGGAATCATGTATTGTTTGTCTTTCCGTGACTGGCTTATTTTACTTAGCATAATGTCCTCAAGGTTCATCTATGTTCTAGCCACCATATGACAGAATTTTCTTCTTTTTAAAGACCAAAAATTATTCCACTGAATATATATGCCACATTGTCTTTATCCACTCATCTGTCCATGGACATTTAGGTTATTTCCATCTCTTGGCTATTGTGAATAATGCTGTAATGAAAATAGCAGTGCAAATATTCTCCTCAAGATCCTGCTTTCAATTCTTTTGAATGAATACCCAGAAGGGGGAATGACTGGATCATATAGTGGTGATTCTATTTTTGATTTTTTGAGAAACTTCCAAACTGTTTTCCTTAGTGGCTGCACCATTGTACATTCCCACCAACAGTGCACAAGGGTTCCAGTTTTTCCACAAACTTGCCAACCCTTGTTATTTTCTTGAGAGTGGCCATCCTAACACGTCAGGTAAAATTTTTTTGCGGTTTTGATTTGCATTTCTCTGCTTGTTAGTGATGTTGAGCATCTTTTCATATACCAGTTGGTCATTCATATATCTTCTTGGAGAAATGTCTATTTGAGTCTTTTGCCAAGTTTTAAATCAGATAATCAGATTGTTGGGCTTTTTTTTTTTTTTTTTTTGCTATTGAGTTGTAGGAGTTGCTTATATGTTTTCAATATTAACCCCTTATTAGATGTATGATTTGCAGATATTTTCTCTATTCCACAGGTTACCTTTTCGCTCTGTTGATTGTTTTCTTTGCTACACAGAAGCATTTCAGTTTGACGTAGTCCCACTTGTGTATTTTTGCTTTTGTTGCTTGTGCTTTTGGTGTCATATCTAAGAAATCATTGCTAAAACTAATGTCATGAAGTTTTTCGCTCCTTTACTTTCTTCTAGGAGTTTTGTAGTTTATATTTAAATTTTTAATGCATTTTGAGTTGATTTTTGTGTATGGTGTAAGATAAGAGTTCAATTTCATTCTGTTACATTTTGTTGAAGAGAATTATCTACTTCTTCCCTCTTTCCCACCCGCTGACCCAAGGCAGGGTTGTACTCTGTCACCCAGGCTGGAGTGCAATGACACAATCATAGCTCATTGTAATCTCAAACTCAAGGGCTCAAGGGATCCTCCAGCCTCAGCCTCTAGAGTAGCTGGGACTATAGGTATGCGCCCCTACACTCAGCCAGCTTTTAAAAATTTTTAATAGAGACGAAGTCTCTGTTGCCCAAGTTGTGCCTCAAGCAGTCCTTCTACCTTGTCCTCCCACCGTGTCCTCCCAAAGTGCTGGGATTATGGGTGTGAGGGACTGTGCACACAGCATAATCTACTTCTTGAGTCCTCCATGGTAGATATCAAATTGACATGACGGGTCAACTTCTATAATGAACCTCTTTGGGCAAGAAGATTTTTTAGTCAGGATTATTTCCTTAGGGTAGATTTAAAGAATGGGAATTACTAAGTCATGTGTAGAAGCACTTAAGGCTCTTGATATTGCGGAACTACTTGCCAAAAAAGATTATAGCAGTTTAAATCAGCAGACAACTCCTTCTTCACTATTTTATCATATCCTCAGTGTCATTGAGAAGTTTGTTTAAAAAAGAAAGAAGGGGAGCAATAAATATTTATGAACCTATTAAGTACAAATGGAATTTTGTTCTTTTAGTCTGCATTTCTTTGCCACTACTAGTTTGGTAGAACATTGTTAGCCATTTGTATTTATTCCTTTCTGAATTGTGAGGCAAAACATTATAACAACAGAGCAAGGAATAATGACCTAAAGGTAAGGAGAGCTATGAAGTATCATTGAAAGGGTTCATCACGCCTGTAATTCCAGCATTTTGGGAGGCTGAGGCAGGAAGATCGCTTGAGTCTAGGAGTTTGAGACCAGCCTGGCAACGTAGTGAGACCTAATCTCCACAAACAAACAAAAAAATTAGCTGGGTGTGGTGGCATACGCTACTTGGGAGGCTGAGCCAGAAGGTCAAGACTGCAGTGAGCCATGATTGTGCTGCTGCACCACAGCCTGGGTGACAGAAAGAGACTTTGTCTCTGAAAAAGAGAAAAGCTCAAAAGTGTTCAGAACAATGACTCCCGTTACTTCCTGTCCACAGGACTGGAATAAAGTATGGGAGGAGGGAGTTAATTAGTTTCCTGCCCATTCTTGTTTTGATAAAATGAGGATAAAAGTAATGGCTTCACAGGATTGATGACAGGTAAATGAAATTACATCGTGTAATTCATTCAGTACCTGCTCAATACATGTTGGCCCCTTCGTTATCTCTTCCTTTTTACCTCCCGTTCTATTTCTGTGCTTTCAGGCTAGGTGGAAATAGAGGCTGCCTAGAAACATGCATTAACAGGTGCTTCTTGGGCCACCCTAGCCTGAAGAAGGACAACCAGAGAGTATAACAGTGGCACCTCAATGCCTTGGCCTTGAGGACCCTCAGGGTCCCTTCAGGCCTCCAGATTTGAGGGGAGGCTCTAGCATGTTCTGGCTGCAGCTATTGTCTTCAGGGATTCTGCAGCTTGTAGCTGCTTGGTAAGTTCTTTGCTTGTGGCTGATTGTTACCCATTTCCGACCTGTGTCTTATATTCTTGTTCTGAGCCTGGTACCATCCTTGCTCCATGCCAACCCACTCCCATCAGGTCTTCTACCCCAACACAACACTTCACGTCTGGTATGAAACTTACCCATACGCAGGCCCCTTCCTCTCCCTGTTGCACCTGCCTCCTCAGGTGGAACAGGCCTGAAAGCCTGTCCTAGGCATGCATGAGGTTGCCTCATAAAACATCACTGTGTCTTCTACTTTGATTATAGAGCCAGGTGTCCCCACTATTATGGAGGCTGAGGCCACCCCTGTCTTTCTGTTATATAACTCATATTTCCCTGTCTGAGTAATCAAGATTGTAGGGCTACATTAACAGTCCCTAATACACACATACATACTCCAAACCCATCATCATTGACTCCCCCAGCGAAATGTTTCCAGATTCTATTAAGTTTTCGCTCTTTCCAAAGCTTTTCCTCTTCAGCCTATAAAAAGCAAGCAGCTATTTGCTTCATTCCCAGGGGTACTTCTACCAATTGGAGCTGGGCTGTTGGAGTCATCTCCACTGCCTACCACCAGGACAAGCAGAGAAGTGTGAGTGGAAGGGAGAGAGGTGGCAGGGAAATCTCCCTTAGTGTGAGCTGTGTGGTCAGGGGTCCCAGGTGCCCACAGTCATAGAGGAGGTAGGGGCCCACTTGAAAATCACCAGATGCTTTTTTCAGACCAGGCCTGAGTGGTTTTTTGTCTCCCAGCCTGGGTTGCTTACATCTCCTTCCTCCCTGCCCCTGCACCCTCTGTCTTGGTGCCTATTCTCATTATCAGAGTTGGTAAGGCTCTCATGCCCTCAGAAGAGGAATTCGTCCATTTTCTCCCTCAGCTGGAAGCCACACACCTTGCTAGGTCTCCTGTCAACCACAACATATTTGAACTACTTTTACTTAAGCAGGATCACTCTGCTCTAATAGAATAACCAGGAGGCATCCCTGCAACTTTACTTCATCCTGGAGGGGCTAACCTTCCTGCTGCTGTCCACCAGCTTCTCTAGTCTCCAAAGGTGTACAATTCTGAAGCAGAGTCCTCTTTTCCCTCCCAGCAGCGCATTCAGCTAGCACTTATTGAGCACTAATTATGTGCCAGCCACTGGGACGCTGGTCAGAACATGATGCGTGCTCTCAAGAAGTGCCCAGTCATTGAGAAGACAGACCGGGCCGTGCCCCTGTGAGGCAGGCAGAGTTCTGCTGGGCCCACTGGAACGAGGCAACCAGCTCACAGTCAGAGTTGGGGCAGATAGCCCAGGTGCTCTGTTACCTCCTGGAAGCCAGATCCCGTGCTTTGCTGTTACAAACATTCTCCAAGTGTGCAGTGGTAGGGGAGTGGCCTGGCTGTATACAGAATGCCCAAACCTTCCACTCAACTCTGAAAACCTTGAACATTGTGGTCCCCAGAATTGAGCCTTGGCTGATAGGAAATCCTGACCTGGTCATTATCACCAAGGAGGGCTTCCCAAGTCACGGGGTCTTCACTACCACACACAGGCCTCCACTGGCCAGCTTGTGCTTAAACCATCTAGTATTTACTTGTACAAAAACAAATAATTTTTAACTTTTTTAAAGCAATAAACATTTTTCCTCTCCTAATTCAGTCTTACATGAAACCTTAAAGTAGATGTAGGCCTGCTGTGGTTGAAACTGGAATGAGAAGTCTGGTAGCCCAGCAACCCCAAGGCCCCCTCTGCATACAGTTCAGAAAATAACAGATGGGTGTGACCCATCACCACCAGAAAATCCCAAGTTTTTGAGGTCCCACCCATAGAGGAGGAGGCCTCCACCCTGCTCTGAGCAGCAGGGAGGGGGCTGCAGAGCCAGTACCCGTTCCTTAGCATGTCCAAGTGCTGTAGACAGAGCTGCTGAGGGGGGAAAAATAAAGAAAAATTGCCAGCACCAATGGGGGATAGCTTTCATCTTAATCTTGCCCCAAATCCCAGAACCAGTAAACCATCTGCTGTCCTCACTGTGCCCGCCCAAGAGGTAGTGGAGGGCACAACAGGCAGTCCCAGAGGGTACCGAGGGGAGGAGGGTGCCACACTCCCAGCACTCATTTCAGCAGCGGGGCAGACTGGGCTTGACACAATATGGAGGTGAGGACCTAGCCCAATATGTATTTAGCTTTCAAATTATAAGTCTGGGAGTGTGGGAAGTCAAGAGAAAATAGAGAGGAAAGAATGAAGAGTGTTATGACAGAAATGCATTCCCATTAAAAATGTACTCTTTTTTTTTTTTTTAAAAAAAAAAAAAGAAAGCTCATCTAATGTTAATCTAGAAACTCTAATTTCATGGAGATTTCAAGAGGCTTGTGGAAGAAAACATCGTGGTAATTGTATATGCTAATGGAGTACCTACAGGACATTGTTATAGTGATGGAAATTCTATTTCATGCAAACACTAAAGCAGTCCTCCCTTTATATCTTGGTAAAGCTGATTGACAGAGTATAAAATTGCTTTTTAATCCAATTTAGGAAACAAAATGTGTAGTGGGTTTTAGCATTTTAAAATGCTTGAAGCGTGGAAGCAGAAATTCAAAATACCCTGGCAGACTGTCTATGATATTATATATCAACAGGACATTTTAGAAATATTATTTCGATATACGTTTCTTTGAATTGAGTCATATTTTGTTCCAAAGCTTTTTTGGATTAGAGTAAGGAGAATGTATTGTGGAAATATGACCCAGAGGAAAATGAACAGAAACCAGTTTTTAGCCACATTTCTCAGGAATAGGAAGTTTGTAAGTCTCTTTCTTTAACAAAGAGCACTGCAGCTGCTTTCCCCAAGACTACCCCCATACAGGCCACCCCCACCAGGCTCATTACCTCTACTGAGGTCACTCTTATTAAGGCCGCTGCCACCTAGGCCACCAGATCTGTTGGCCTCTTCTCAAACCTCATCCTATTTCATCTCTCCTCAGCATTTGGTCCCACTGACCAACTGCTTTATATGTTTTTTGTGTGTGTGTGGTTTTTTTTTCCATGAGACAGGGTCTTGCTCTGTCACCCAGGCTGGAATGCAGTGGTGCTATCATGGCTCACTGCAGCCTCGACCTCCCAAGCTCAAGCAATCCTCCCACCCCAGCCTCCACCTTAGTTTTGCCATGTTGCCCAGGCTGGTCTTGAACTCCTGGGCTGAAGAGATTTGCCTGCCTTGGCCTCCCAAAGTGCTGGGATTACAGGTGTGAGCCACTGCCCCCAGCCAGCCTGCTTCTTATGTCTTGAGGCCATCTCGACTCCATGACACCTTCTCTCTGTGCCACTCCTGTATGTCAGCACTCTCCTCCTACTCCTTTCCTGTGCTGCCACACGTTCATGTTTTCCAGGGAGCTCTATTCACTGCCCTCTCCCTCCTTGCTCGAAGCTATCTTGAGAGATCTCGGGTGCTCCTACTGCGCAGCTTCCATCTCTGGCCCAGAACACCCACATTTGTGTCTCCAGATTCTCTCCTAAGCTCCAGACCTGAAGACCCAGCTGCCTTCAGGCCATTTCTCCAGGGATGTTCTGCAGGTTCTTTAAGCTGTTTTTGTTACCTTCCCCTGCTAAGCCTCTTCCTCCTTTGGTGTCTTTACCCTAGCTAAGGAGCTCACATTATTCTAGTTTCTTATGCCAAAAATTTGTCACCTTCGGTTCTTTCCCTCACTCTCACATTTAGTCAGGTGCCAAGTCCTGGAGAAGCTCCTCCTCCACCCCGCAATTTTGTCCCCATCACCTGGACTCTAACAGGAGCTTTTTAAGACTTTGCTAATTTCCATCTCTTCCCTGTCTGTTGATCCTACACATGACTCACCCATTTCTCTCAAAATTGCAAACTGCACAACTCGCTTCCCAATTGCCTATGGCAGTGATTTCCAAACTGTCCTCCTAGGAGAGCCAGGAGGGTTCCCCAGACCTCTCTTGGGTCCCTCCCTCAGATTTCCCCACAGCTTTGTTTTTCATCAGCTTCACAGATTCTAAGTGTTTTTTTCCCCCCTCAGTATCTGCAGGGGATTGGTTCCAGGACCCCTCACATATACCAAAATCTGCACATACTCAAGTCCCCCAGTGGGCCCTGCAGAACCCAACAGAACCTGTGTTATGCAAAAAATCAGCTCTCTGTATATGCAGGTTTCCCATCCCATGAATATTATATTTTCAATCCGTGTTTAGTTGAAAAAAATTTTGTATAAAAGTAAGCCTGTGCAGTTCAAACCCAGGTTGCTCAAGAGCCAACTGTAGTCTGTGTCTAAAAGTCTGAAAACCAGTTACTGAAGGTCAGGGCACCCTCTGGAGCAGGTCATGAAGGCCTTTTACAGCCTACTTTTTCTACTTCACTCCTTTGGAGAGTAGCCTGAGTTCAAATGCAGGTTTTGCCACTTCCAACTGTGTAACCCTGAACAAGTTAGTTCCTAAAGCCTTCATTTTCCCATCTGTGAAACAGGAATAGAAATATTAGCTCTATCACAGAGTTAGTGTTAAGGAGTTACTGAGATAATGCTTGGCATGTGTGTTAGTGCGTAATCAGTGTTGGCAGTTACCATCATGTTAGTACTCAGGCCCCACCAGTTTAGAAACACATCATGCCCTTGAATGCCTTGGTTTGCTTTTGGTAGGCTTTGATGCTTTTGGTATACTTTGCCCATTAATGCTGGTTTGGAATCCCCCCTCCTCATTTTTTCAGTATAAACTCTTATTTAATTAGTAAAATTGATGTTTTCATTTTTCTGTGAAGCTTCTCAGACACAATGCTCTCCATTTGCTTCCTTAGTGCTAAGTTTATACATCTTACTAAGGTACTTGCCATGTTGAATTTTATTCTTTCTCCATACATTCTCTTTTTCTCTCCTCTCTCTCTCCCTCCTCTACTCCTACAAAGACTATGGATCATCAAGGTGGGGACCTGGCCTGATTCATATCCATGCCCCTGAGGTAAATTATGGGTGCTTCCATATCTGTGTCCTTGGAATACACAAAGGATCCTTCCATATCCATGTCCTTGGATAGGCTGTGGGTGCTCCCATATCTGTACACTTGAGATACACTGTGGGCCTTCGCATATTTTTTGAATGAAGCAAAGTAACCGATGAACAGAGAAGTGAACCAGGAAGAAGCAGGTGCCTTGTGATGAGGACCCCTGAGTGGTACTGAAATCAACAGGTTTAATTTGACAATTCAGCTTTGCTTTATGCTTGCCTCCATATCGGTCGGTTAATGACCCTTGTTAGCCCAGGTGTCTTCAACTGATCTGCTACTACAATAAAAGTGCTGAAGTATTTTACCTAAAAACAAACTCAGTTATCTGTGGGACATGTATATGTGGAAAACACAAATTACCTCTACAGTAATATGAACATTTAATTTTTTTTGGTAGCAAAAATATCTACTATTCAATGCACACTTATATGCCAGGTACTATGTGAATGAATGCTTTACATATATTACATAATCTTCAAAAATTAAAACCAGCAAGGTGTGTTTTTACTATTCCAGTTTTACAGAGGAGCAAACTGAGGTTCAAAGAAATTAAATAACATGTCCAGGGTCTGGTAGCTAAACAGTAGAGCCAGGATTCCAGTAAGTGATTCAAAGTGGCAGATGGTAGATGAGAGGAGGTAAGGCAAGGAATCCTGGTGATGTCTACCTCATTCTCCATCACCGTATGATCTGAGTGAGCCATGGCTACTTGCAGTGTTTTTTTGTCCTGTGCCTGCTTTGTGTCTTACTGATTCCAGGGAGTAAGCAACATTGAAACTCAGACTATGTGGTGTCTCTCCCAAATAGCACTAGCTTTATTCTCAGAACTCCTTATTGATGTTTTAAAAACATCTTTTCTGGTCTTAGGCCATTTTATCAGAGCCAGTTGCACCAAAGCATTGTAGGCATGAAAAAAATTTGCTATCTCCAGTTATCTTTTGTTTGTATGTTTGTGTGTGTGTGTGGTTGTGTGTGTTTTTGATGCAAGTCTAGAAAATAGATTTGTATTACATATATACTTACATACATGTACATACATATATAGAGAGAGAAAAATAAAAATGCTTATTACAAGCCAGGCATGGTGGCATATGCCTTATAGTCCCAGTAATTTGGGAGGCTGAGGCAGGAGGATCACTTGAGCCCAGGAGTTCAAGGCTGCAGTGAGCTATGGTTGCACCACTGCACTCCAGCCTGGACAACAGAGTGAGACCCCATCCCTTAAAAAATGCTTATTATAGAAAACTTGGAAAGCACAGAAGGAGTACAAAAGAAGTTAATCTCCCATTAAAATCAAATATTTAACCACCATGAACATTCAACCTGTGATTGTCCAATGGTTTTTAATGCCTACCTATACCTTTTTTTTGTCAAAATAATTAATAATCTGCTATGTAAATTGTTAGGGTACATTGATTTTTTTCCATTTAGCAATGTATGATGAACATTTCCCTGTGCTAATACATATTATTTCACTACCTGGTTTTGGGAGCAACTTAATAGTCATCATTGACTGTGATATAAATTAATTTACCTGTTTTTTTTCACATTTTGTTTATTTATACTTTTGCTAATGATCTTCATATGACTTATGCTATTGTTGATATTGAAAATACCAAAAAAATAGTTGTATGAGTTAATTCTTTGGTATTAACATTTATGTGAATGATAACTATGGGATCATTTTCATTCAAATTATTATAGAATTTTAAGATCTTAGCAAAAAGCACTTTAGCAGCCACCCAAGGTAGCCTCTAATAGGCCACATCTCTTCAGCAGTTTCCCTGACAGGTGAGCCAGTCTCCACTCAGAGACCTCCATGAGTAGGCGCTGCTCACACCTAAAGACCACAGCTCTCTGCTTCTCTTCATATGCCCTGACTTTGGATGCTCCTGCAGTGGAGGCTGACACAAATAGATTTTGAAAAGTTGCTTCCAAAATTTTTAGAAGCACTGCATTTCAAGATCAGTGTGATTTTATCTGGGAAGGAAGTTAGAGGCAGGATGGCAGGCAAAATAGCACAGAACCAAGCCATTATTATAGATGGACAAAGCGTGTTCTCTGATTTGTGAGCTACAGTTATTCTAATTGATTTCTGCATACTTGCGGATAGGGATCTGCCCTCTTCCATTTATTTTTCTCTTGACAAGTAAGATGTGAAATGTTGTTCCATGCTTTTCTAATTTAAATGTTGCACATGTTGAGAACTGATCTTGCCAGCCATTTTAAGCCTGGCCAAAAACATAACACATTGTTGTTATTAGCCTTCATCATTTGGTTAGGGCCAACATTTTGTTTGGAATTATAAAGGAGTATAAATCTCTTTTATAGTCATAGCCGATTTCTGCCATAAGATAGATAAGATGAGAAGGCAGAGTTGTTTCCTTGATGTATTGCTTTGGTTAGCCTCATAAGGCTGATTAGGCCAGGGATGTTCACTTTGAGAGACTTCTTGGGAAGTAAGATTTCAATGTAATTCAACTTAAAAAAAATATTACCTTGATGTGCAAGGCTCTGTAGGAGGTGTGGGGAGGGGAAATTAAGATGCAGATGGCAAGGTTCATGCTCTTGGGGGTCTTATGATTTAGCAGAGGAACAAGATACACAATAACTAATATAAGGTGGCGTGTGAATAGTACACATACACAAAGATTGGAGAGAACTTAGAGGAGAAGCAGCATTACCTCATGGCCTATGTTTGGGGCTGCGGATGATGTCCTTGAGGCCATATGTATCCCATTGATCCTGCAGGCTGAGTAAGCCATCCGTCTCACACACATATGTACTACTGTTTTCCAAATGTATTATATGTAGATGCTCTGGTGGCCAACAATGCTTTTAGATTAATTTTTGTTGTATTACATTTATTGTAGCTTTTTGTCATATTGTATATTTTCAGTCAGTAGCTACTACCCTGATGATTCCTGTCATGAACACCTTTGAAATTTTTTCATGTTAAAAATTGGTCCAGTTATCCAAAGATGAAAAACCATTGTCCACAGCAGTCAATGCTGTCCAAAAGACTTTTCCGTGATCATGGAAATATTCCCTGCGTTGTCCAATACAGTAGTTATTAGCCACATGCAGCACCTGAGCACTTGAAATATGGCTAGTGAGATGGAGGAAATGAATTTTTAATTTTGTTTGGTTTTAACTAATTAAAATATAAATAACCACATGCAGTAGAAACTGTCGTATTGAAAACGGATGGCACATATCTATAATGTCCCTTTGTCAGGAATTTTCTGAACTCTTCCCCTCCCCTGCCAGGTTGACTTGCCCTGCCTCCTGCTAGTTTCTTTTCATTTTTTTTTTTTTAGGCGGAGTCTTGCTGTGTTGCCCAGGCTGGAGTGCAGTGGCGCTATCTTGGCTCACTGCAACCTCTGCCTCCCAAGTTCAAGCAATTCTCTGCCTTAGCCTCCTGAACAGCTGGGATTGTAGGCACCCACCACCACGCCCAGCTAATTTTTGTATTTTTAGTAGAGACAGAGTTTTACCACCTTGGCCAGGCTGGTCTTGAACTCCTGACCTCGTGATCCACCCGCCACGACCTCCCAAAGTGCTGAGATTACAGCCGTGAACCACCGCGCCCAGCCCTGCTAGTTTATTTTCTACCCACAAATGTGGGTGACTACCAGGCCCACTTCTTCTCAGGTGCCCCTATTCCTGAAGGTTCTTTAGGCTAAGAGAAGAGTTCTTTCATAGATGCTTAATGAAATGTGAAAGCCTTTTCTAATCATAGAAATGAAAAGAATGGTAGTTTACACTTTTCTTTTATCCACCATCTGATTGTCAGGGACTTTAAGAAGATTTCTGTATACCTGGAACACATGAGTTAGTTGTTTTCATATTTTATGTTTCAAATTTTATAAACATCCTTCTTTAAAAATTGACTGTTTGATAAATGTGGTGGCTATGAATAATTAGAAAGTCAGATCAAAATCTTATTCCAGGGCTCTCATTAGGCCAGAAATTTCCCTTCTCCTTTGTTTTTTTGATGATGATTGTTATGGATAACCAAATGCTCTTCCTTATCCAACTTACTCTGGAACAATTAATACAGTTCATAACACTTTACAAGTTATTATTTTTTTTTCATGACTCGTAGCCTCGGGGTCCTTTAAGACTATCACTGGCAGTAGCAATGTACATTTTAATGGTTCCTATTAAGGTAACAAAATCACAAGAGGATAGCCAGGTAACTCCGAACATAAAATCCACCATAATATAAATATAATTATTTATATTATGGCTGATATTCATTATAAACATAGTGCAAATTGGATTGCTGGGTAATTCTCTATTCTTATTTTTCTGAAAAGATTTTTGTCTTGCACTGTTTTAAAACAAGACATTAGGAGGAAAGCAGTAGTTCACAGAATCCAAAAAGGCAGATGGCCAGAAAGCTCTTTTAGAACTCATGTTTGAGGAGTTCCACCAAAATAACAAACACCTCTCATGGACCAGCCTGGAAATGGGTCCCAGGTCTTTCTGTGGAGTATGGCTTTCTATCCTGCCTCCTCCCAAGTGTGACGACCGTATCAGTGTCCTCCTGCTGCTCTCTGGGTGTCTCACTTCCCTACTCTTCCTGCTTTGAGGCCAGAAGCTTGGAGGTTTCTTCAAATATCAGACCCAGAGGGAGGAAGGTTTCAGTTGCTGAGCCAAGATGCCTGCATGTGTTCTCCTGGCTCCTGCCGAGCCATACACCTCGACACCAACCGTGCCAATGGGAGAGGAAGCTTAAGGGCAACTGAGGGATGCCCAAAGGGTACAAATCCTCAACTAGATGACAGGGAAACATTGATAGTTGTGCCATAGTCTCCATTCTGTATACCAGGACTCTTCTACCTTTCACTGTCTTTCATAAACTTCCACGGACAGAAAAATACATAGGCAATTATTTCTGATGCTAAAATTTTTGAACACCTTTTTTAGCACTTGATCTTGCTGTCCATATCCCTCTGTAGTCTACTAGTCTCCATTTTACAGGAGATTGCATGGGCTGTTGTTATGTTTGTCTTTGGTGGTGGTGGTGGGGTGGGTGTGTGTGTGTGTGTGTGTGTGTGTGTGTGTGTGTGTCAGGGATGGATCCAGGAGGGGAGAATGCCAGCCAGAAAAGAAAGGTTAACATTTGCAATTATAAAATAACCTTCAAAAATTGCTCCTATCTATCCTATAGTAAAACAAAAGAATAAAAATGGAAACGTAGTCTTTTCTCAGCCCCCAGGAAGTATATCCATTCTTGCCCTGTACTCCTACCCACTTTGTAGAAGATAGCAATGAAGAGGTGTACACTGAGACCCCCATCCCCTACCCCAACTCCCTAGTCTTCGGGAAAGGATCGAAGAGTGTCACAGTTTGGGGTCTATAATGCTCCCCTCCCTTGGGTCTTCCCATGCTCTGGCTGCCACCCTTCCTCCCTGTAGCACCTGAGCAGCTGTGGGTGGCTCTTTTCATAGGACAAGATTTTTCTCCTTGATACATGTGTATAGAAAAAAATAATGGACAGTGCTACTCAATCTCAAATCTTTCTAATGCACTTGGTTTAGCCACATAACTTCTTAACCTTCATGTGTCTGTTTTATAAGGTTTCATTCTGCTTCCAAAATTATACCAAATTATTGTGTCTTCTACATTTTCCTTTATGCTGTTTGAGTCTTATGTATTTCTTTGATTAGAGTGTCTTAGCCTGAAAGCCTCTGATCTTCACTGTAGGAAACTAGTACAAGGCTAATCATCTGTCAGCAAACTTTGTATTGCTGGATGTTTTAGTAATTGCCTTCAAATGTAGTAATGAGGTTGCAGGTTTAATGAAATGCTTATAAGTGGTGGCTTTAGGGAAATCAACTGCTCTATTTTCCATACTGAATTCTAAATTACTTAGGTATTAACACAAGTGTGTCCTGCTTTTTTATTTCAGTACCTACTAGAAATGAAAAGCTTAATCCTACCCCCAGAACATATCCTGAAGAGAGGAGACAGTGAAGCAATAGCATATGCATTCTTTCATCTTGCACACTGGAAGAGAGTGGAAGGGGCTTTGAATCTTTTGCATTGTACGTGGGAAGGCAGTAAGTAATTTTCTTTTTTTGAAACATTTTTAAGAGCATGAAAAGGTGCTAAAATGTTTTTGCACTGTTTATGATGAATAATGAAGATTTACATATGTACTGCTCTTGTGTTCTGTGATGGCCCATCTAAGCCAGTTAGTGACTTAGGTTCTCCCATCCCCCGGTGGTGGTGGGTATTCCTGTGGTGAGGCTGTTTCCACAGCTCAGAAAGGTAAGTTTATATTATAGATGGGGTGAACCCAGATGTTCTTCAAAGGGGCACCCTGTCACCCTGAAAACCCTGTTTGGAAACTTGGACAGCCCCACAGCATCATGGTGATCTTTGGCATTGGGTTAGGCTTCGTGCTGGACACTGATGACCACTTCTTGATGGCCTTTGTGGGAGGGTTGGCTAAGAGCCACAGTTATCCTCCACTGGAACCAGACCGGCCATCCAAAAAGGTGTGGCAGTTATGCTTCAAACCAAGAACAGTGGCCATTGAACCCTGGTGTTTGCTAGGAGGTGTAGCATTCATGTATTAACGGATAAATGCTGGGTAGATGAATGTAGGGATAAATAAATCTGCGGGCTTGTTCTCCATAGATAGTATTATTCCATGTAAGGAGAATAGGCTGTAATGGTGGGGGAGACATGCTCCCTGCATGTCGTCTAATTGGGAAGAGGAACCAGCAGCACGTGGCAGCTGCCTGTTGATTTTCAGAAGGGAGAGGTCCATGGGGTGGAGTGATCTTGGTTAACATTATGAGTCAGATGAGATTTGAACCAAGCCTTGAAGAAGCAGGACATTATTATAAGCGAGGACACCATGTGAAGAAATGGTAAGTGGTGGGGCTGTTTGAGAGGATGTAAATTAAGGAAAAAAGTCAAGACTATGAATTATTGGACAACAAGTGCATTGACATTCTGCTAGCATTAATTTTAGCAAAACAAGTACAATATGAAGCATGGGTTTCTTTTTCCACCCATGGGAAACTAAAACAACAGAGTCTTCTGACAGTTGTTTCCTAGCTCACCCTTACTCTGATCAACCTCACAAACAAGTGTCTTTTTAATCCTTTCACTCTGTTTATCTTTACTGCTTCCATTTTCATTTTGATAATCTGCTCCTCCCTTTTCCGGCCCTTCCCTAACCCAGCAGGAGTCCAAGTTGGTGTAGGAAGGGAGGTTGGGGGAGCAAAATGGGATAGTGTAAAAATAAGCTAGAGATGGGACTCAAAGTTGATTGAAAATTTTTGTTTCGTTTTGAAAATATTTCTTTAGCAAATTAGCAGTAGTTCTGCTTCTATAGATTACTATTTATAACTTGAAGGAGGATTTTATCAGTGCCTCCGCCCCTCCTCAGTAAGTGTAATAGCACATTCCAGGTGCCTGCGTGGCACCAGCAACTGTATTTAAATGGGTTAAGACACACCACTCTCCACTCAGGGTGTGTGTGAGCATGGTCATGATTCCTTCTGGCTTGTGCTTCCTGTTGTATGTAAGATGTTCTATCAGAAAGGAACACAATACATGTTTATTTAAGCATGAGAAAGAGACAGAAAAGCCCAGCAGGGTTGAACGGGAGAGGCCTCACCTAGTGTCAGTTGTGGAGAAATTAAATGGACAAGTTGGCTTACCAAATTTTTGTAGATTGGCATCTTAGAAATAATAATAGAAGCTCATCCATTGGGTCTCATAGAAAAGAAAGTTACCTGTCCCATAGAAAGGACCCAAAAAAGGGGTGGGGCAAAGGGTGATAAAGACATGGTATCACTATAGAAAAATGGCATCACCATAGAAAAAATAAAAATCCTATGAAGAGTAACTGGAAACTCTCTTTGGAAATTAGTTATCCATGTGGTCAGATAACAGTGGGGAGATGCTCTGATCAACTGGAAGGATAATGAGATTAAAAGAAACATGAAGTGAAACAGGGAGCTACAAAATCAAGCAGAATAGTTGTATGGGGATTTAATTTTCTCAAATTAAATTGGCAGAATGCTTTATTAGGATAAGAAGAGGGGGTGGGTTTTCAGGCATAACACAGTATGGCCAGGTACCTATAGGAAAGGAAAATTCTGCAGTTGATCCTTACAGATAAGCAGGAACCACTCTGGAGAAGTGTTTGTGAAAATCAGGTAACTGTGATCCCAGCCAAAGTCACTTACACTGCCATTCAGTTTTGACAGAGAGCCATAACATTCAATTTTAGAAAAGAGGACTGTGGAAGTGCTTACTATATGCTAAATGCTTGAGAATGCCACGAACCTTGAAGAGTGTTTGTTTAACTAGATAATTTACAGAGGTTTTGCATTTACATCATTCACTCTTCCTGATAATATTCTGAGTTAGGCCGGACAGAGGTGGCCATCTCAATTTTTCAAGAGAGGAAACAGGTTCATTGAGATCGGTGTCTTGTTGAAGGTCCTGTGGCCACTGTTGGGGAGCCAGGATGTAAACCCAGGGTCACTTTTCCTTCACTGTACTGAACAACAGATTAAGAATACAAAGATTAATCATCTCTGAAACATTTGTTTGGAAGCCCACAATTGAAATTTACATCACTACTTACAGCGTAGGGTGTATTTATTACACCTGATCTCTCTGTAGTGTTTAGAAAGTTAATCATCCTATATAAAATTATATTTTGTTGTTTAATATTGACTTAAACATTTTGAATATCGAATGAGACCAATTTTATAAAATAAATAACAGGTATGTATAAATAAATGAAAGAGACTGGAAGTAAATAAGCCTGTTTTAAGTGATTACCACTCAATTGTGGATTTTAAGTAATTTCTTTTTTCTTCATATTTCTGTTTTTAAATTTTCAACAAGCATAAATATGCATATGTATATATACACATATGTATACACATATATTTAAAAAATAATATCTCATTACAGATGTTTTTGGTCTTTTAAAAAAACAAAGCTGTAAATATCATGCAATTTAGAAGAAAGAATTACCCCTCCAAACCCAGACAATCTTATCCAGTCTTTCGACATCGCTTCTGGATCTATGTTCATTATAAATTAAATGGAGGTTCAGAGCTCTGGATTTTCCATCAGATGACCTGGATTAGAATTCTGACTCAGCTACTTATAGTAGCATTTACTTAACTTTAGTAATTTTTAGAAACTGTGAAGCACTGATGATACTGAATGCCATACCCCACCCACCCCAGATTGGTGACTTCAGGAAAGTTGCCGCAGCTCCCTCTCAGGTCCGCTGGCCATGCATAGGAAGCCTGTGCAGGAGCAAAGGAGGCTGCACTTCCACCATTGTACCACTTGGTGGTGCCTTTTGACATCTCCAGCCTCATAGTTTAGGTTTTTCTCCTTTGAATCATTTTTATCTTCATTCTGAAATTTAGGACCATTCCCCAACTCCCTTCCAACTTCCCTTTTTCATTAGAAAGAAAATTCAGGGAAGAAGGTAACAGTACCTAATTTTACTGGGTTCCATGTTTAAAATGATTATTAGTAAATTTATTTTGGGAGATTTAAAACAAATTCTTAGTTTCTGTCAAAAGTATTCTCTGGGAGTAGGGGTGGAGGTGTATTTTGTTTTGCTTTTTAATGAATTTGTTATGTTGGAACATTAGCCATCCTTAATTAGTGGACTTAAGTGAGTTTTCCACCAATCAAGCTGAAAAAAAACCTCCCATTTTTGATAAAACCCCCGAAGTCCAGCTGATGCATGGCAGAGATTGTTTGGGTTTGAAACATATGGTGGTTTAAAAAAAAAAAGCAAAACTGAATCCTCAACCACAAATACATCAGCATTTCAAAGGTTTCCAAAATGTTTGATTCATCACTGTCCCAGCCCCTGAAATTACACAATACGTTCCTCAAAGTCAAGATAATTAAGAAAGGGCAAGAGTTTTAATTTATAAGATTTTATAATATGTTTCCAGTTCATTACATAGCTGCCACCTTATCTGAATCACATTTATTTGAAACACTGTTGTGGCGATCCTCACATACATGCACCACTGGAAGTATGAGTTGAACATAAAAAACATAGAAATGAAGGGTCTCGTTTGAACTGGGTCTTCTTCACTAGGGTATTACACCTATGGGGCCCTATTTTATTTATTTATTTTTTATTTTTGCTGGGGCCCTATTTTAAATGGCACATTTTCTGTTTTACCTGTATTAATACTGATGTGACTTTATCTCCTTCCTATCTTGATCTTTTCAAGGCTGTGTTTTGGCTGTATTTATTTTAGAAAGCAGGGTCGCCTGCCGACCACAACTGTGAACTTTAATTTTCTAGTTCTATATATCAGGAGGCTAGTCTGCCATGGGGTAAATCACTTAGCCTTTCTTTGTTTCCGTTTTTTTCTACTTGACCAAGTAAGACTCTTTATTTTCTTTTTAGAGATCCCCCCGCCCCAAAGAATCCACTAAATAATGTATAAGATTTGAGGATGGTGTTTTTTAGGGGAACTAAGGCAGAGTATTTCCTTTGAGAGGGGAAAATGGCCCATTGTTGAAGCATAGGATGAGATTCTGATTCTAATTTATTCTCTTTGAACCTAATGGCAAATGCTGCTCACTGTAAGATGTGGTTCTTAGGGCATTTCCTCTAACCAAACCTTTCCTCCATAAGGCTGGCACCTTTTGAACTACCAAAGAGAAATTCCACCACCCTCCCCCATAGATCTAAGGCTAAATTTTGTAATTTCGGAGAAAGCAATGTTAGGCTAAAGTCGCTGGTCATAGCTAACTTACCCTAATAGCCAGACTCCAGATATCATATGATGGTTCCCCACCTACTGCCCAGTAGAACCAACTTGCTCCTTTCCTTTATTCGGTCTCGGTGAATGGCTATCATATGGGTCCACCTGAGTTTTTAAAAAGGAATATTCTGTCTCTTCTTGATTGTGCGTTTATTCATTTATTACTTTATTCAACAAACATTTATTGAGGCCATCCTTTGTGCCAGGCATTGGGTTGAGGAGATCAAGATGAATAAGAATCTGAAATGCTTTGGGAAGAACATTTGTGTGTGTGTGTGTGTGTGTGTGTGTGTACAGTGTATATAAGCAAAAAATACACACACACACACCTCACATCAGATAGATAGATAGTAGTGCTTGTATCCACACTATCTATCATGACAGTAGGAACTATTAGAGTGGTGAGGGTCACTAAGAAGTTAGTGAGTCTGCTGTAAGACCCTAGAATTTCAGAGTAGAACATCATTTAATCCAACTAAGGGAACGTGTTTTTCCCAAGGCCACACAATTAGGTAGTGACAGCATGTGGAACACAACCCAGCCTTTTGACTTTTGAATTTTCTTTATTGCTGCACCCAAATGCCTCACTAAAAACAGATGGCCTTCGTGGCTGGTTAGCTACATTGAACTTAAAAATAAGGACATGAAATTTGCAATTTGGTGATAATTTCCTGTTCTATCACTTGCATTTCTAATTATTAACAAACAAGCAGAATTTTTACTTATAAACTAGAGTATGACCTGACAGAGAAAGTAGGAACTTTAGGTTTAATAGAGAGGGATATGGGGGAAAGAGAAACCCAACCTTTACTGAGCAGCCAGGCACTGTATGTGGATGCCTTGACCTCTGCTGTTACACTTAGTTCCTTTACCAGCCTTTTGAGGCCTGTGGTATTCTCATTTTACAGATTAAGAGACAGGGACACAGATTAATGACCCACCCAAAGTCATACGCTAGTGAGCCTAGGCAGGTCCTGCTCATCCTTTAGATGCCACTTTGGCCGCTCCTCCATTATGTACACACAGCACCATGACTCCCTTGGAGGTGTTCATCACCGTGGGAACCTTTGCTCTTACTTTCATGATTGGATCCTGCTTCTGGCACTTGGTGGTGAGCTCCATGAGGGCAGGGGCAGTGTGTGCTGGGCTCACCTTTGTGTGCTTGTCACATAAGAAGCCACTCACCTTTTGACAAGCAACTGATTATAAGAAGTAGAGCTGGGATTCAAACTCGGTTCCCTCTGTTGCAAATAATCTGTATAAAATTATCTAAGATACTCTAAGATTGATTACATTCTATCCTTGCCTTTCTAGTAGGTAGAGTAAGAAGAGGTCATTAGAAGTCATTGGGAAAATCAGGAATTAACTTGTTCATGTATCCATCCTTTTGTCATTTCTTTGGTTCTGTTTATTTTTCCCCCAGTATGAATTGAGAATCTCTGATGGGAACAGCACTGATAGACTTGGAACCTAGAAAATGTGTCTGGTCAGGGATAGAAGAAGACAGCATTGTGCCACAGACTTGATTGTGAAGGCATGATCTGTTCTTTCACTAATTCTCAGTTTCATTTTGACCCTTCAGCAAATTCACAACCAAAATCAAGGTAGGGGAAGGGATGGCACACACAGGAAAGTGTAGAAATATCATTTATATACCATGTATTCACTCTGAGTGGCCTAACTTTTTTGTTTTGTTTTTAACCCAATACATGTGTATTTTTAATTCTTCTGAAATTTGTGTTTTCTTAAGGATTTTTAGGTCTGTATTCATTCATAAAATAGATCTGTTCAAATGACCTTTTTCTATTCTTATTAGCACCACCAAATCAGTGTGTTTTTAATACTTAGATTCGCAAAATTTCTGGACATTTGGCAAAAGGCACAAGGCTGTCATGGAGCAGTTGCATGTCTTAGCAGTGAAAGGGACCAGGAGGTGGGAGGTGATGCTGGCAGGGCTTGTGCAGTGCCTCTCCCGGCCTCTCTCTGGACCTCCCCTGCTTATCTCACACTTGACTGGGCCCTGCACTGCAGGGTGGGTAAAGGATAGAATTGCAAGCAGAAATTGTATTTGCTTTTGTTTAGTGAAGCCAAAAGCCTTAATATTATTTTTTGAGCTCAATGCAAATGGCAACTGACATGAGAGAGATTTTAAGAGCACCATAAGCATCTTTATAATCATGGGGGTGGAGGGCAATCCGGGAAGAGGGTGTGGGTGGGTGGGTGGCTGTGTGTACACATGCACTCTTTTTAAAGTTGTATTGTGTCTCTAACCTCTCCAAAAAGGACCAGAACCAATTAGAAAAAGGAAAAGGCCAACTTGACGCACAAAATTCTATATGCATGCCAAATATTGGAGTGAAAAACATGTAGCATTTGACTGAAAAGACACCAACCAACCATTAGATTTCTATGGTTGAACACTCTCAAGATCTTGCACTCCTGTATTTCATTTAAAAAATTACTCCCTGAAGTGCAAACTGACTTCAATTTTGAATAAAATTTAGCATTCAAATTTATAGCCACTTTGAAAACTGAGGGTTTATTTATATCATATGAACCTGAACAGATACTTAATTACAGCAACCCAGCAGCCCTTTGCACATGGAGAATCTGGATTTGAAAAAAAAAAAAAAAAAAAAAAAAACTTCCCACGTAGGTTTTTCCACATTTTTCAGATGCTTTTGTAGCAGCCATCATTTATGGGAAATGGCATTAAAATCCTGCCGTAATGTAGTTTAAGTTTAAATTCAGTTCTTCCCAGAAGAGATTTTAGTGTATCCTATAAAGGCACTAAAAGGCTTATTTTTGTTTTTGTTTGTTTTTGTGGGGGGTGTTTTGTTCTCTTGAAAGTCTGGTTCTAATGAGAGAGATGTTGGTTCCTTGGAATGATCTTTGTGTGTTAACAACCTGTGCAAAGAACTCCTCTCTTGCTTGTTCTAGCGGGCAAAAGTCATCTTTGTTTGCGTGCAAGAAAAGGTCTGATTGAACTAGGATGAGCCTTTCATTTTAAGCAGAGTTAAAGTCTGGGGTGTTTTTAATGTTTTAATCTCTGTTTAAGAGGTTTCTGTTATGAGAGGAAAATTGATAACATTTTTACCTCAGCAAACTGCCAGCAAACTGGCTCTGCTCTAATCCCACATTTATAGTGATTTATATTCTCCGTGGCAATGTGCTGTAACCTCAGAGTGATACCACTGCGGTGTAGATTGACTGCATTCCAAATGCTGGAATCACATACATAATGTTTTTACTTTTAAATAATATTCAGACACCAGAATAAATACCATATGTGCACTGATGCTGGTTACAATGGAACCTTGTCATTTCTTGTGAGGGAGAACATTCTTTGTTTCTGATTCCTGTTTGAAATAAGTATGCAAAAGATAAATATGTACATTGACAGCATTTTGAGAAGGCTCTGGTAGTTACACAGCTGAGGATGTAGCTATGATTCCTTGAAATGTATCATTTAAAACTAAAAATATTGCTGCATGTTGCCACCATCCCTCACTAACATACATGAAGGCAAGGATTGTTATCTGACATTCCCAGAGTAGGGTAGAGCTTTTATATTTTATATCTACAGCAGGCTGTAGTAAGAGGACATCTGTTGAAGAAAAATTACCTCCATGAGTACTGTTCATAGGAACAGTGAGACTAACATGCTGATGACATTGTAACAGGGAGAGTAACACACTTGATCATGGGAAAGGATGGATTGATTGGAAAGCCGTAATTCAGTGTGAGCCCTAATGTCATCTGTTGCTACAAAAGCAGAATTTAGGTGGCCTAACGTCATCAAAATACAGATAATTAATCTCTCCAGATCAATTTTCCCACATGATAAAAGTTAAGATTTAAACTTTTAATAAAGTTTAGAAACACCTCCCGAGTTATACATTTTTAGATTTTTGTTTTTATTCATCTTGATTGGAATTCAAATCCACTTAAACAGTATTTTTTAAATCAATTTGGTAGAATACCTTTCATATTTGTACATCTATACAAACTCCAACAAGTCGATCCACATTTGCTTCTTGGGGAAGCATTTTAATCCACGTTTGCATGATTACTATTTGTTTAGCTGTATTGAATTAGTGCCCATAACATTTTAATAATATTTAGTAGATGATGAAACCCTGGGCATTGATACTGATGGCTTCCCAACCCCTCTGCACCTCTGTCCCTACCCAGTTTTGTGAGGTTTGCTCAGAATATATAGTGTGAGATGAATGTGTGAGTAATACATCATAATTTATCTCTGACATTTCATCTGGCACATAGCTTGGTGAGGTAAGCCTTGCCTCCTTTGTAGAAGTGTTCCCTGTTATAAAAATGCTCAAACGCCCCTTTTTGCAGTTGGGAAGTTATGACACAAACATTGGACATCTCTGACATATTTTTTCTCGTTTTCAGCTTTTCGGATGATCCCTTATCCCTTGGAAAAGGGGCACCTATTTTATCCTTACCCAATCTGTACAGAAACAGCAGACCGAGAGCTTCTTCCATGTAAGTCTCACCTCTCTTCAGCCAGTGAGGGTGTGTGGTGAAAGGTGGGGATTGGAAGAGGTGGGAATATCAATGTTTAGAATGCTCCTTGTCTTTTATTACTTTTCTCCAAACCCCTGTCCTTGTTTGATAGCATATGTATTAAAGTGAATTATGTGAGTGGGTTTGGCTTCCTTTTCCTCCAAGTCTCTCCAAATTTATCAAAGGGAAAGATGCCAAAGATTGAAATGTAGCTGAAGAAACCCTATGTACTGATTGGCCTGAGCACAGAGACCCCTGGTTTGGGCTGGTGTCTGCTGGGCTGGTCCATTGTGAGGGTTCTGCCTGGGCTCTTCAGCTGGACAGATGTGGTCTGCACCGACCGGAGTTTGAAGAGGAGCTGCTGACTGAGAGGGAGCTGCGCATGAGTCATGGGTGGGAGGCCAGCACCAGGAAGCTGGCACCATGGCCAGATGTGGAGTTGTGGGGCAGGGCAGTGTGCTGTGTGGTGAGGCTGTGCTCTGGCAAGAGGGATTTCCCGTGAGCACCTCGTGGGTTGCATGTAGTGACTCGGAGTACCATGTGCAGAGCACACGTGTAGCCTCAGCACTGTATGAAAGCACACAAAAGAAAACCCTGCCCTCGACTACCTTACACTGCTAGCAGTCTAATGACCCATACCACATGTGGAAAATATTATTTTGCTTTGCTGTAATACAACATTGTTTTGACAATTCAGGCTAAATGGTTATTATCAAATCATACTATGTACAAGGATCATGTCAGGCTCTTCATGTGGCCCTGACTTAGGATATATTTTTCTCCCTCAGATAATAAGCTCCAAATTTTAGCTCTTCTCCCTTCTCTGTCCTCTCTCCTGCCATCTCTGCCCTTTCACCAGCCCCAGTTATATCAATATCTTATAGCTGTAACATATAAGTACTTTCCCCAGAGGAACAGTGTAACCTTAGAGCCCTGGGTGCATAGTAAATTTCCAAACACCAGCATCATCAAGCCAGTCATGAATCTCCAGCATGGTGGGATCTGGGTGCAGAACTCAATGGCTGTCATCAGATTGAGGTAGCAGGAGTTGCTCACTTGCCTTCCTGCCAGCCAGACCCAGTGTGAGATTTGTTACTCAGGGAACTGGGAGATCCCCGTGATGTGTTTCTCACCGTTCGAGTTTGATTGTGAAAAGAGTCTGGTACCTCACACATTAGATTTGATTTCAGAAATCCTCACCGTGGGCCCATAGTTTACCTTTCAACTCCCCCTTCAGGGAGATCCTTGTTAAGTTTCGGTTTTCTGGTAAGAAAGGCAGTTTTCTGAAAAGTACAGTATTTTTAAATGTTTTAATCGAGTCCAATTAAGTTTCCATGGGGATAGATTAGTTATTAGAACAAGATTACAGTTCTTAAGAGAAACCTTATAGGGATAACCTTTATAAGCCCAAAATAGAAAATTATGGCTCACATTAATTGAATGCAGTGCTCCAAGTCTGGTCTCCCTCCAAAATCTTTTTTGGTTGGATGTTGAGGGTGAGGATATGAAGAAGGTAGGTTGTTTTAAGTGCTACCCATAATTTGCACATTAAAAGTATAATTATAGCCACACGAGGCCCTGAGCACACTTGTTCCGTGTGTTTGAATCCCAGCAGGCTGACCTACCTGGATGTAGTAGGCATATTCGTCTGCATGGAGTTCCTCCTGGATTCCCTCCACCCTCAGTATTAGCCTTGTGGATTACTGTTGAAAGACTCTGAGGAATAGGAGCTGAATGGTAGAGGAAAGGCCTCTAGATCTTGTATTCCCTGAGGACCATGGAGCCCTCTGGTCCTCTTGGTTAGAGTGGGCCGTTTCTCACGTGCAGTTTCACAGCCTCTCCCCCAGCACCCCCAGCAGGTGGCTCTTTCTCCTCCTGCAGGCCAGCCCCATCAACCCAGGCCGTCTCTCAGGCAGCCTCATCATGAGCACAGAGAAGGAGGCGATTCTCTTGACCTCTGTACCACAGCTTTTTGGTTTTCCCAAACCCAATGTTTGAAATATAATATAAAAATTATAGAGGGCACTCTAAAGAGCACCAGCTTTTCTTGTTTTTTTGATGATTGTTGGAAGTGTATTTGTCATCAAGAGTCTCTTACAATTGTGCCAGATAACCCTAGCAGCCTTGACCTTCCCTCCTTGCAGTTTGAATAGACCTACATGTGAGGTCCTTGCTGGATATCTCTCTATGAGGGTGGCACCCTCCACTGATATACTTAGAGGGTGCCAGGAAAAAATACAGGAGAAACTAGTATCATCTCATTATAATGATTTTTAAAATACAGGAAGGAAAAAATATAGACGGGACACCTTTTTTCCCTGTATACTCGATTTTGGATTTTCCAGGTTTTGTACAATGAACACGTGTTTTGTAATTTGAGTAAATTACAAATTGTTTCAGCTGTGTTTGCTTTTGAGAAAAAAATACTATACATTAGGCATAGGCAGTGCTCCTCTTCCCTCCCATGAAGGCGTGACACCCTCAAATCAGCCCCCTCCTGCCTCAATTTAGAGTGCTGAAGGCTGGATGGAGACTTGCGACCAGCAGATGGGCCTCCAAAGGCTGGGTCAGATGTTGGCTACGGTTTGTCAGGTGTGCTATTTTTTCATTTCCCATAGGCTTCCAACTCTTTCCCAAGCTCTGGAGTCAGTGCCGCCATAAAGACCTCCCCTGAGAGTGCATTTTACTCCAGCCCTGATATTTCCCTTTTGGTCTTCTCCACAGCTTTCCATGAAGTCTCAGTTTACCCAAAGAAGGAGCTTCCCTTCTTCATTCTCTTTACTGCTGGATTATGTTCCTTCACAGCCATGCTGGCCCTCCTGACACATCAGTTCCCGGAACTTATGGGGGTCTTCGCAAAAGCTGTGAGTGTTTGCCTAGAGGGAAGCCTCAGGGAATGGATGGGGAAAGCCAAGGGCGTAAAAGCAGCGTAAGAGAAACGGGGTTGCCTTACAGAAATGGGTACGAGCCTGCAAAGATCATTGCTCACCATTTAATTTTCATGATCATCAACGGAATCAAAGCGTTAAGGGTCAAATGAGAAAGTGCAGGTTGTTACTGCATGCCTTGCCTCATTTCACAACAAATTCTCAGCAGTTTCCAAAAAATGCAGGAGGTCCAAAAGAATGGAATGATTTAGGAAATCCTAGCAAATGAAAATGTGTGGGAAGTTACTCGGTTTTCTGTAAATTGAATGACATTATTTCTAATCATTGGATATTGTGGGTCTTTCCTTAGTGAAGGATGAGATTTACATTTTCAAAGATGATTTAAATAATTTTTTTTAATGGCTGCAAACCCTTGGCTTGTCTAAGGAATGAACAGAGGGTGTAAAGGGATTATTAAGAAGTAAACTGAAATGACATTTAGAAATATGGAAATCCATTAAGAGTCTTTAAGGAGCTTGGGGAGAGGAGCTTTAATAAGAAAAGCCATCTGCATTGACAGCCAAGAACCATTGTTTCTTTGTTGAAAACTGACCATTTCAACCTGCACATGCAGTTGAGGATAAGTTTACTGATCTTGCCACAGATGAGTTTCAAACAGAAGGAATAAGGAAAACAGTATCAATTGTTTCCCTGGAACTCCATTCAGATTTCAAGGCGAGTGCAATCAGAAAGGATGATTTCTAACTTGGCTGGGTTGATTTAATCCCTTTCCAGATGATTGACATTTTCTGCTCGGCAGAGTTCAGGGACTGGAATTGCAAGAGTATTTTCATGCGTGTTGAAGATGAACTGGAAATCCCTCCGGCACCTCAATCTCAACATTTCCAAAACTGAACTCATCACCCCTCTTCTCCCACCACCAAAACTGCTCCTCCTCCTGTATTCCTGACCTCCGCCATCCACCCCATTGCTCAAGCCGGAAACTCGGCAGCCCTTCCAAACTCTTCCCTCTCTCACTCCCCACATCCCATCGTCTCGGCCTTCACAATCTGTCAGTTCTAACCTCCTAAGCAACTAGGCCTTCAGTAAATGTGATTCACCTCTTCTTTCCCTCCTTTTCCCAAAGCATCCCTCTTAGTCTAGGTCCTTGTTGTTTCTTGCCTGAACTCCTGCCATAGTCTTAACTGGTCTCCTTGCTTCCTGTCTTATCCTCCACCGTCTTTCTTTTATACTGACCCAAGAATGGTCTTTCTGAATTGCACATGTGAGCATGTCACTTCCCTGCTTAAATTTCTCCAGTGGATTCCCAGGGACTTCAGGATCAAGTCCTAGTTGTTCAGCATGGCATCCAAGGCTCTTTATGATCTGGCCCTTGCTTACCTCTCAGCCTTAGCTCTCCCAACTCTTGCACAGTCACTGCTCTTCAGCCATAGTGGATCACTCACCATTCCCAGATGTACCAGGCTCTCGCACACCTCTGCGCCTTTGCACGTGCTGTTTGCTGTGCGTGGAATGCCCTTCACTGTCACCACCCTGCTCATCCACTCTACTAATGCCTCTTCATTCTTTTATACTCAGCTTTCTTTAAAGTTCTTCTAAGCTGAGTTAGGTGTCTGTCCTTTATGATCCCGCAGTATTCCATGAATACGTATATTCTCACATTTATTGTACTGTATTATACTTGTTGAAAACTTGTCTGTCCCATTTAGAATGTGAGCTCCTTGAGAGCAGAACAGTGTCTTCATTATCTCTGTATCCCCAAGGCTTTGCACAGTGCCTTGCTCATAGTAGGTTTTCAATAAATGATTATTAAATAAATAATAAATGGTAGTGGTCTCTGCAGAAAGAATCAATGGAAAAATCAGATACAGCTTAGTATTTTTTTCTCTTCTTGTATACTTATAATCATAGCCTCTTAGAGTTGAAAGGGACCTGAAGCAAATTGCCTTTAATAGCAACCCTGAGTGGAGGTCACCTAGACTCATCTTGAATACTTTCAGTGATGGGGCACTCACATATTTATAAACATCAAAGCCCATTTGATTATTGGATGACTCAGAACTTTTCCTTGTACTGTAAAAATCTGCCTCCCTTTGGTTTCCACTTATTCCTATTCTATATTGAGGGTACACCAAGCAGCCCTCCTTCCTCTTGCAAATTCTTAGGACAGCTCACTCATTCATGGCCACCTCTAACCAACTACCTGCTTTTTCCTCCAGGTAGACTATCTTACATTTCCTTAAGTCTTCTGTGCATGACATGATTTCTACACCCATTATCACCCATATTGCTGCCTTGGATGTTCCTTAGTTTATGGGCCTACACTACTTGTTATTTTCTTCTACTCCCTAGCCAATCTCTGAGTAAAAGTAGTTGCCAAAACTCTGAGTAGAGTGTGACTTAGTAAAATTTAAAATAAGAATATATTTACATTAAACAATTATTGCTCTTTTATGTTTTCTGTTTTTCTGTTAAACATTTTTAGAGCATATTTGTAAAAATATGTCATTAGTCCAGTATTCTTCATTAAACTAACTGTAATAGCACTTGGTGGGAGTTTTGAATCAGTAGAGATTCCCAGCCTCCAGTCTATATATTCACCTGGCCGCACCACCAGAAATCCAAAATCTTGAGTATTAGCAGGAGGAATCTGTATTTTTCACAAAGCCCCCAGCATATTCTGAGGATGGAGATTGATGGCATTCTCCCATCTCCTTCCAGGGACACTGCTTGGAAAGCTGAACCTTCGAGCAGCCACTTGCAGCTGCATGGTGTGCCATCAGAGCTGTTCAGGTGGAAGCTTTTCAGGAATCAGTGGTTTCCCTGGCTCTACCTTGGAATCATCGAAAAACTTAAAAGTTACTGAGGCCTGTCCCCACAACCCGAACTTTCTTGGTCTGGGGTCCGCATGGGCAACTCAGTTGTCAAGCACTCCCCTGGTGATGCGGATGTACAACCAGTGTATTGAATAGAATGAATAATTGCCTGAGCCTGCTTTAACCAGCAAGGGGATTGGCAATGCAGAGGGAAGGATAGTGACTAGAATACACCTGGGTGTTCTCTAGGACTGGCCGTATAGCTGTGCTTCCAGAGTTTCGGAGAGGGGTGTTCATTAAGGATGCGGGACAGGACTCAACTCGCCTCATTTCATGTTTTCAAAGCTTTGGTTTTGAGTATAGCATCAAATGATTGAATAAAATAGAAATCTGCCTTTAGGGTCCTCATATTTTCTGCTCTACCAAGGTGTGGTAGTTTGGTCAGCTCCCCATAGTTTTCAAATGTACTTTAGATAAGTTTGCATTTCAACCTCTATCTGGAGAATCACATTTATCTTGCCCTTCATTAAGGTCTAGCAGTTTCCAAAACGTCTGTAGAGACTGTGTGGGGAAGGAAGATGGATGGCCTGAATGAGACAAGCCCCTTCTCCCGCCGCCTCCTCGACCTGCCCCCAGAGTCTTCTCTGCATCTTCACCCTGGTCACTTCATCAGGCCCCTCCCGAAGCTCCCACGCCACACCCCACACCCCGCAGGTTATCGCAACTGCCCTAGAGGCTGCCTGCGACCATTTGCAGCTTGTGAAAGTGATTTTCTCAGCCCTTTGCTGAGATAATGTCCCTGGGACAATGACCTTTAGTAGATGCAGAGAGATTGCACTGCCACCCCCAGCTGCTGGCTTGGGAACTCTCCAGCATGTTTACTTGGTGACCATGATGTGCAGTCCATAAGGAAGCCCACAGGAAAGCGTGAACCACTGGGAAATAGTGGAAAGAGCAGCTTCCACTGGCATTTCCCCCTAATCTAATCTACCTCAGTGATTTAGGACTAACTCTTCCTAGAATGTTTAGTTACAAAGATAAGCTTGCACGTATAAATACGTTATCATTCCAAACCCACCTCCTCACAGAATGTGGGAAGGTCAGGATTCTGACCCCTCTGTCTTTCCTTCTCTTGTCTCTCTCCTTCTCCGAGACTGAGCCTCTTGATTTCTGACTCTCATGTTCACTTATAGTCCTCGACCTCTTTGAAGCCTGATATTGATTACCGTGAAATGTCAATTGTCTGATTGCAGTAGGGCACCTGGAAGTTATTCAGATAAGCAGAGGCGTTTTGAATGTTAATGAAGCCTGTTGGGAGCCGTGACCTTCTAAGTGATGGTGTTTCAGGAAAAGGAAGATCAGGCAATTGAAATGTCGTTCTCTTTTTTTACTAGTTCAGTTGCTTTTTCTCACCACGAGACACTCATTGAATCCTAGGGCATTTTGATTAAAGATATGACCATGTATCTCTGCCCTCTGGACAGTTTTAGACATCGAGATAAATAGGCTGTTCCAGGTTTTCTTGGTGTTGCTCATTCAGACTTAACTTTTCAGCAGTAAATTTCCCCCTAAGTCAAGTGAAAACTGCTGTTTCTCCTTCTATATTGGTTGGGTCTCCAACTAAAAAATATTGACTGATTTTCAAACATGCGCAGAAATACAACTGAGCATCCCAAGCAAGTCTGCACCTCCAGACGTTTTTTAAAAAATATCTCCTGATGGAGCTTTTATTTGGTTATGAAGTGAAAGGGCTTAGCAGCTTCAGACACCTCACTACATTGCCTGCTCCTTCCTTGCAGGTATGGGATGGAAGGCATGCTGTGGGGGAAGGTGGCTTAGTAATGAAGGGAGCACATCTCAACTGGGGCTCGTGAGAGAGTAAATTAGGCCCTCTAGGAAAAAGTTCAAGGGAGTCTTTGTGAATTCTCCCAAGGATGGAACATTCTAGATAGGAGGGATAGAAGCAAATCATTCTATACGTTGGAAGCATTGGGGCTTCGTATTCTTGTGGAACCTTGTTGAGAAGGGCAGGTGTCATCCAGGAAAGAAGGGACCACAGTACTTTGCTGTGCAGCATGGGGAAAAGGGAGCATTTATGGACATCAACCAGGATGAAGCTTTCCTCTTGATTTTCAGAGGCTTCACTTTTGTGCTTTTTATCCAAGTCAGGTTAGTGCCCAAAACAAAGCAAACAAATAAAGGCCTTTATTTTAAGCCAACATTGTAACATCTCCATTCATTCTACAGCTCAAGGTGAGGCTCCCCGAGGACCCCACATTTTAGTGTGTGTGCATCACCCAGAGTACAGACTTTGAGCGATGCCTGTTATCTAGCTGCGCTGGCTCATGTTCAGTAGTTGCAACAGCTCCATGGCTGCAATGGCTCAATATTCAGCAGTTCCTTCCCCACTCAACCACAGCTTCAACAGTTCTAAATCTGTTTTTGGCCAAGTCTTCAGGATATAACTTTGCCAGCAATATCACCTTGTTTATTAAGCCCTATCTTCCACCACCTGTCAGAATCTCTGGTTTATCCAGACCACTGTAACACTTTAACTCCTCTTTATGAAGTTGAGCATTATAGACAGATGCTGTGGTTTGTGGAGCCTTGGTGGTCTCTGATTATATATGTGTCTGTGTATGTAGATATACATATACGCAGACATATATAATTATGTATGTACACATATTATGTGTGTATTTCCTATCATGTTGGGTGAATGCAATCAGTAGACTTGTTCCATATTATCCTCTTATAACTGGGATTTTACAAATGCTTTCAGAGTAATTGGGCAGTAATTGCTCATTCCCAGGCCCATTGTCTCCCATGATGCCTTCCAACTGCATTCATGGGTGCTCCCAATCCAGCTCTAAACTGAAAAAGATAGGCCATCTATTCCGTAGGGTGGTTTTGTGCACTCAACAAAGGATAATTTCAGAAGATTATCAGAAACTGCCATGTACCTGGCACCCGCTTGAGGATGGCACTGTCTCCTCTTTGCTCAAGCACTGACATGGCTGCCTGTTTCTTAACTGCAGATCCAACCTGACGCACAGGGCCCTCCCCAGTATCCTTCTAGCCACTTTTGAACTCTATTTCTTCTAACTGTCCTAGCTAAACTGAACCATTTACTACCTTCTGGTAATACTGTTGCTTTTCCATTTCTCTTCTGACTGTTTATTGAGCCTGGAGGGCCCACCCTGCTCCTATTTCTTCCTTTACCATCCTTACTCCATCTCTCTCTTTTGATATTCCAAGCATCCACTGGAGTCCATTTCACTTGCCTCTTTCTCAAAAGTATTCCTGCTCCTTTCAACAGAATGGATTCTCTCCCTTTTCCAATCCCAGTGCTTTGTTTGGGCCTCTATCCTGATTGCCATCACAGCCTATCTCGTTAATAGTTTGCTCTGTCCAGATCTTCGTGGCCCCCTCCATCACTGGGCTTTGAGCTTCCTGACAGTGGGAGTTTAGTTTTGAACTACACCCCTTTATATTTCACCCAGCACTTAAGTGCCTTACTAAATAAATACATTTAATTGGTGTAAAACACAGATTGGAGAAGGATCCCAAATTTTACGCTGTCTTGATTTTGCATTATATGGATCTCGCGTTTGATGATCTGGCTATTATGTGTTACCTGCCTTCCCAGTGTGTGTTCTACTGGTCCAAAAACAAAACGAAACAACAGGACAGATTCTGGGTCAGCAAATTTGGGAAACTTGCCCACCATACCTCTTCTCGAAGACCCACAGTCCACAGAACATTTACCTAGTAAAGGAGCCTGATTTAACTTTATTAAATGTACTAAATTTGCTTGACCTCAGAACTATGATCCCCTCTGCATTATATACACACACACTGCACTACACTTCTATGAGAAATTCTTGGTAGCGTAGATGGTGCTGTGTAATGGACAAGGGCTTAGGACAAAGGGCTCCATGGTACAAGAACCAGGTGTTGAACCCCAGTAAGACAATACCTGGGTTCTGAGCAGAGAGAGGGCAATGAAACCATCCCAACAACTCTCTCTTCCCTGACTGGGATAGGGCACCTCTTCTGCCAGATGCTGGATGGGGTGTGGCATGAAACTGATTCTTCGCAAGAACAGAATTAGAATGGATTTGAGAATATTTTAATAAGTATCTCATGTGAAGCACTTGGCTTTCTTAAAAGACACAGCTAATGAGCTTTATTCTCTACATGAAAAGCAGAAAGGAATTCAGTAACCAAATGAAAGAGTTCCCAGAGGTGCACTCGGAACAGCCCCTCTTAACAAGGATCTGTCCTCCATGGAATAGCCGGTTTGCCGCCTTCTCCCAGGGTCCCAGGCATGCTGCTAAACATGTGGCTCAGAAAGGAGCCCAGGCTGGTGTCTGGGAGGCAGTAGGATCGCAAAGAAATTCATACACAACACACTTGACCTGTAAAATTGCCATTTCCATTTAAAGTGAGCTCTACACCCAGCTAGATGAGCAGCTGGTCTAAGTTGTCACCATTTTTTAACTCTTGTGCCCACTTGCCACCAATCTGTCATTCCTGTTTGACGACACCAGTCATCTGCATGGCAGCTGGCAGATGCTAAAGACTAGCAGGAAGACCTCAGGACTGTGGGCCACCTGTCAGGGGAGTGAGGGGGCTGTCAGCTGACACTTCTCCCCCTTATCTAACAGTGCTGGGGCCAAGGACTGGAATGCAGGTTTGACCATCAGCTGATGTTTCCTGTAAACATAAAGATGAAATGGTCGCCTTTTGAGACTTTCGTAATGCAGAGACTTAAGCTGCAAGCGTGGGTGGAGAGGTTTGTTTTATAGTCTTGAACAAGGTTTCTGCTGACTTCTGTGTCTGTCTGGTTTCTTTGCAGTTCCTCAGCACTTTGTTTGCCCCCTTAAACTTTGTCATGGAGAAAGTGGAGAGCATCCTCCCATCCAGTCTGTGGCACCAGCTAACACGGATCTGAGAGAAGCCCTGTCCTCCACTCACCTCACCCGCCGCTGCCACCATCTCCTCTGTGCCAACTCCTTGTGGACCGCAAGAAAGCATGACTTTGAAAAAGGGAAGCCATTCCGAGATTTTAAAATGTTCATGGACTATTCCATATTAAAAGCTGTTTTTGTTGTACAAAATTCACTGATGTTCAGTTCTATTTTATTTTGCCTTCAGAAAAGAAGAAAGTCAAAAATAAAACTTTTGTGTATTACAGCAATCATTTGTATCCTCCTGTGTCTTCCAACCCTAAAATTGTTGATGTCCCAAATAAACCTTTGGATTTACCTTGAGTTTCCTGGGAACCTGGATCTACTGAATGCCACATCATGGTTTCTGTGCTGATGGAACACATCTCAGCAGGCCCTGAGAACCCCTTATAGGCAGAGGCTTGGAAAATGGAATCTCTTGGGTTCAACAGGACCATCATTGTCAACCCCAAACTGTCCTTCTAGGCCAAATGCACAGAAAAAGCTCACAAGAGGAATCACTGGAAGCATGAATAAAGCAAAATGTGTGTGCCATGGCAGGTTGTTCTGGTTCAGAGACTCTACTTACTGAATAGTGTTCAACACTGTAGTTCCAGGAATCCTTTTGGTTTTGCTGTTTGAAAACTTCTTGTGAGAAAACTCCTGATAAGAAGCCGCAGACCCAACAGTCTGTGGTAGAACCTGACCAGTTTACTGTCATTGCCATTTTTTAAATGTTTTCTCGTAAGGGTACTTTTAAATTTTTTATCATGTTTGCATTCCTGATGCTTCAGTGTGAGCATTCTTTGAGTATTTTAGTGATCTGAACCAAAGTGATCATTTGTCCTCACCACCTTTAAAAGCTTTCCATATGATTCATATCTTGCTTAGCATCTGGCTTTACTTAAGCAAAAAAAAAAAAAAGAAAAGAAAAATAAATAAACTTGAATCCTCTATCTGAAGTGAAAAATACCACTATTTAAAATCTCACTCCAGTGCCTAAAAACAAAGGGCCTGTCCTTTATGTAGCTTGTTTTTCCCCTTATTGAGAATCTGAAGTCTTTCCCCACTAGTGTTAAAATAAGCAGTATTCGGGGAAAGCACCTGGCCACATCTCCTTCCCAGGGGATCTTCCTGCTGGCCCCAAGAGCATAGCCAGGTGGGCAGGTAACATTTAGGTGCACAAGGGCTTTTTATGCTTTTGGCAAACCCTTCTTTGTACCTACTTTGTACAAAGCCCTAATGGGATATGTAGCTAGCTCCGGCTCTTGAAGTATCTCATAAGAGCTTGAACTCCATGTACACATGCTGGGAGCACTGCTCTTAGCAGGGGCCAGGTCTATCTTGTGGATATCTGCTCTTGGTGGCAGGAGCCAGGTCTGTCTTGTGGATATCTGCTCTTGGTGGCAGGGGCCAGGTCTATCTCTTTCCCTCTTCGTCCTCCGACACAACTCTCAACACAAAGGGGATGTGCAAATGATTTCTTGGATGAATTGATGCGATACGTGATAGGTATAAATAACCTTTGACCCATATTCAGAGGAGGAAGATGGGTTCCAGCTGAGAAGGACCAGGGAAGGCTTAGAAATGTAATTTTGAGCCAGAAGAAAAAATGATGAGAATCTGATTCTTTGATTTAGTAGATGAGGAAACAAAAGTCCAAAGTCGACCTACCGAAGTTGGGACTCCAGATTGCGATAATCCTTGAATGAAGGTTTAAGAGCTCATAGGCAGTGGGAAGTGGAAATGCCCAAAGACATCGTTGTTAGAAAATCCAAGTTTTCTGTAATCCCAGCAATTTGGGAGGCCAGGTCAGGAGGATTATTTGAGCCCAGGAGTTCAAGACCAGCCTGAGTAACATAGTAAGACCTGATCTCCACAAAAAAAATTTTTTTAATTAGGTGGGCATGGTGGCATGTGCTTGTAGTCCCAGCTACTTGGAAGGCTGAGGTGGGAGGATCGCTTGGGCCCAGGAGGTCGAGGCTACAGTGAGCCCTGATTACACTCCAGCCTGGGTGACAGAGTGAGACCCTGTCTCAAAAGAAAAAAAAAAAAGTTGCAGAAAATACAGCAAAGATATGGAAGATAAGGATTTTAAAGTGCCTAATGAATTTAATAGTTAGGATTTTAGAGCCATTTCATGGAAAGGTGAGGCTTTGAGGGGTAGGAGGAGTTAATGGGAAGTGCAGATGGAAAAAAGATGGTGACAGATGTAGACACAATCAGATGACAGATGTGGGTAATACTGTTGAAGGAAATGACAGGGTGGGTAATATTGTTGAAGGAAATGAGTCCATTGGCTAATAGGAGTGTATTAGTCTATTCGTGTATTGCTATATAGAAATATCTGGGACTGGGTAATTTATAAGTAAAGAGGTTTAATTGGCTCACGATTCTGCAGGCTGTACAGGAAGCATAGCAGCATCTGCCTCTGGGGAAGCCTCAGGAGGCTTCCAATCATGGCAGAAGGTGAAGTGGGGACAGGCACATCACATGGTGAAAGCAAGAGCAACAGAGAGAAAGTGAGGGGGAGGCGCCACGTGCTTTTTTCTTTTTCTTTTTTTTTTTTTTTGAGACGGATTCTCGCTCTGTCTCCCAGGCTGGAGTGCGGTGGCGTGATCTCAGCTCACTGCAAGCTCCGCCTCCCGGGTTCAAGCCATTCTCCTGCGTCAGCCTCCCGAGTAGCTGGGAGTACAGGCGTCTGCCACCTCGCCCGGCTAATTTTTTGTATTTTTAGTAGAGATGGGGTTTCATCGCGTTAGCCAGGATGGTCTCCGTCTGCTGACGTCGTGATTCGCCCGCCTCGGCCTTGCGAAGTGCTGGTATTACAGACGTGAGCCACTGCGCCCGGCCCACATGCTTTTAAATGACCAGAATCACTATCAGACAGCACCAAGCCATGAGGTATCCGCTCCCATGATCCAAACACCTCTCACCAGGCTCACCTCCAGCATTTGGGATTACAACTCAACATCAGATTTGGATAGGGACAAATATCCAAACTCTATCAAGGGCTAATCAGGTGAGGAGAGAGAGACACCTTCCCTGAACTTGAGAGAAGCAAATTATGTGAACTTCCTAGACCTTGCACCTTATGACCCAGAGTCAAGACCCCCTCCTCAACTACTCTGCTCAACTGTTGAGCCCACTCACAACTCACACTAGCAATTCTCACCTCCCCAGTCCTGGATGCCAGGGAGGTTGCTGTTTTCCCAGGTCTTGCCTTGTTTTGCTGCCCCTGAGGACAAGCATTAAGGCTCTCTTCTTTGTAAATCATTTAATGCAAATATGTGGAGAGGTAGAGCCAGAGCAACTCAAATAACACAGTAGAAGTTTTAAAGATGATTATTTATATATCGTTCTTACACTTTCTGACCAAGGTCCATGGTTCCTGACTTCTTACAGAGATGGCAGCTGGAATCCAGGTTGTCTTCTGCCTTCTGCTTTGATTTCTATATGAGGGTGCATCAAAATCCATTCCGATGGGCTTTCCTTTATAAAGACCCTTCCTTCCAGCAGGACAGTAAGTGTTCCTTAGTCTCAACTTATGTGTATGTGTTGGAATACAAATGTAAACATTCTAAATTAAATATCAGCAACTGCAATCTAGCAATGGATACAGGAAATAAGACAATATGACCAAATGGAATGATCTGCCAGTTTGGTTTTTCTTTTAAACTTTGTGATATGGTTTGGATTTGTGTCCCCACCCAAATCTCACGACAGATTGTAATCCTCAATATTGGAGGTGGGGCCTGGTGCTGGTGATTGGATCTTGGGGGCAGATTTTTCCCTTTGGTGGTGTTTTCGTGATAGTGAATTCTCATGAGATCTGGTTGTTTAAAAGTGTGTGGCACCTCCCCGCTCTCTCTTCTTCCTGCTCCAGCCATGAGAAGTACTTCCTGGCTCCCCCTTCACCTTCCACCATGATTGTAAGTTTCCTGTAGCCTCCCCAGAAGCCAAGCAGAAGCCACTATGCTTCCTGTACAGCCTGCAGAACTGTGAGCCAATTAAACCTCTTTTCTTTATAAATTACCTAGTGCCAGGTATTTCATTATGGCAATGGGAGAATGGACAAATACACTTCTTTTATCAGTACTTATCAGCATCAAAATTATTATGGCTTTATAAAAGAATTGAGAAGACCAGGCTCTGTGGCTCATACCGGTAATCCCAGCACTTTGAGAGGCTGAAGCAGGAGAATTTCTTGAGCCCAGGAGTTTGAGATCAGCCTGGGCAAGCATAGTAAGGCTACAAAATAAAACATAAAACATTTAAAAATTTTAGCTGGGTGTGGTGATGTGCACCTATAGTCCCAGCTACTTGGGAGGCTGAGGTGGGACAGGTTCCTTGAGCCCAGGCATTGGAGGCTGCAGTGTACTGTGATTGCACCATTATACTCCAGCCTGGGTGACAGAGGGAGACTCAGTCTCTAAAAATGTTTTTAAAAAGACTTGAGAAGCTTTCCATGTCTTCATATGGCCTGAAATAAACACTGACATTATCTGCCGTTACAGGATTAGGGAAAAGACATGAAACATCTGATTTTCAGGCACTAATGGTGGATTTTTAAACTTTTTTTAATTTTTAATTTTTGTGGGTACATAGGTGTATATGTTTATGGGGTACATGAGATGTTTGATACAGGCATGTGCTGCATAGTAATCATGGAAAATGGGGTATCCATCCCCTCAGGTATTTATCCTTTGTGTTACAAAAAATCAAATTATACTTTTTTAGTTGTTAGTTATTTTTAAATGTACAATTAAGTTATTATTGACTACAGTAGTCACCCTGTTGTGCTATCAAGTAGGTTTATCCATTCTTTCTATTTTTTTTTTTTATCCATTTACCATCTCTACCTTCTCCCTCAAACCCCCACTACCCTTCCCAGCCTCTGGTAACCATCCTTTTACTCTGTATGTCCGTGAGTTCAATTGTTTTCATTTTTAGATCCCACAAATAAGTGAGAACACGTGATGTTTGTCTTTCTGTGTCTGGCTTATTTCACTTAACATTAATGGCCCCAGTTCCATACATGTTGTTGCAAATGACGGAATCTCATTCAATTTTATGGCTGAATAGTACTTTATCATGTATAAGTAACACATTTTCTTTATTCATTCATCTGTTTATAGACACGTAGGTTGCTTCTAAATCTTAGCTATTTTGAACAGTGCTGCAATAAACATGAGAGTGCAGATATCTCTTTGATATACTGAGTTCCTTTCTTTTGGGTGTATACCCAGAAATGGGATTGTTAGTTTATATGGTAGCTCTATTTTAAGTTTTTTGAGGAACCTCCAAATGGTTCTCCTTAGTGGTCATTCTAATTTACATTCCCACCAACAGTGTACAAGGGTCCCCTTTTCTCCACATCCTCACCAGCATTTGTTGTTGGCTGTCTTTTGGATATAAGCCATTTTAACTGGGGTGAGATGATATCTCATTGTAGTTTGGACTTGCATTTCTCTAATGATCAGTGATGTTGAGCACCTTTTCATATGCCGGCTTGCAATTTGTATGTCTTCTTTTCAGAAATGTCTATTCAAATCTTTTGCCCATTTTCTGATCGGATTATTAGATTTTTTTTCCTATAGAGCTGTTTGAGCTTTTTATATATTCTGGTTATTAATCTCTTGTCAGATGGGTAGTTTGCAAATACTTTTCCTATTCTGTGGGTTGTCTCTTCATTTTGTTGATTGTTTTCTTTGCTGTGCAGAAGCTTTTTAACTTGATGTGATTCCATTTGTCCGTTTTTGCTTTGGTTACCTGTGCTTGTGGGGTATTGCTGAAGAAATATTTGCCCAGACCAATGTCCTAGAGACTTTCTCCAATGTTTTCTTGTAGTAGTTTCATAGTTTGAAGTCTTAGATTTAAGTCTTTAATCCATTTTGATTGGATTTTTCTATATGGCAAGAGATAGGGGTCAAGTTTCATTTTTCTGCATATGGATATCTAGTGTTCCCAGCGCCATTTATTGAAGAGACTGTCTTTTCCCCAGTGTATGTTCTTGGCACCTTTGTTGAAAATGAGTTCACTCTAGGTGTATAAATTTGTTTCTGGGTTCTCTATTCTGTTCCATTGGTCTATGTGTCTGTTTTTATGCCGGTACCATGCTGTTTTGGTTACTATAGCTCTGCAGTATCATTTGAAGTCAGGTAATGTGATTCCTTTAGTTTTGTTCTTTTTGCTTAGGATAGCCTTGGCTATTCTGGGTCTTTTGTGGTTCCATATAAATTTTAGGATGTTTTTTCTATGTCTGTGAAGAATGTCATTGATATTCTGATAGGGTTTGCATTGAATCCATAGATTGCTTTGGGTAGTATGGACATTTTAACAATATTGATTCTTCTAATCCATGAACATGGAATATCTTTCCATTTTTGATGTGCTTTTCAATTTCTTTCCTTGGTATTTTATAGTTTTCATTATAGAGAGCTTTGACTTCTTTGGTTAATTCCTAGGAATTTATTATAATTTTATTTCTGCCTACTGTAAGTGGGACTACTTTTCTGAATTCTTTTTTACATTGTTCACTGTTGGCATATAGAAATGCTACTTATTTTTGTATGCTTATATTGTATCCTGCAACTTTACTGAATTCGTTTATCAGTTCTGCATTTTTGGTGGAGTCTTTAGGTTTTTCCAAACATAAGATCGTATCATTTGCAAACAAAGATAATTTGACTTCTTTCTTTCCAATTTTGGATGCCCTTCATTTCTTTGTTTGATTGCTCTAGCTAGGCCTTCCAGTACTATGTTGAATAACAGTGGTGAAAGTGGGCATCCTCATCATGTTCCAGATCTTAGAGGAAGGGTTTTCAGTTTTTCCCCATTCAGTATGATACTATCTATGGGTCTTTTGTATATGGCTATTATGTTAAGGTATCTCTCTTCTATCTCCAGTTTTTTGAGGGTTTAACGGTTGGTTTTCGAGCATTTTTTTTTTTTTACTGTCTTCTGTGGTGATCAGTGTATGCAAATTTTTCACTTCTTTTTGTGTTCAGTTGATTGCATACTTATATAGGAAATAATGCATTCAAATGTGTTGAATGCATTATTCACAGAGACAGGGGTTCATAATTTATATACTTAATTTCTTCTGTATTTGTAGTTATTCTTCTTTTCTCATTTCTAATTTTCTATAATTTTGCTCTTTTCTCCTTTTAATCAGCCTCACAAGATTTATCTATTTTGTTCTTTCGAAGAAACAAGTTCTTTATTTACTAATTACTTCAACCATTCTTTTTGCCATATATTTTATTTTTCAGCTTTCATCTATGTATTTATTCTTCCTGGTTGCTCTTTTTTAATAAGAATTATAATTTTTCTAATTTCCTTAAGTGAATAATTGGTTCATTTTTATTTTATTTCTCAAAGGCAGGTTCTTAAACCAATCAATTCTTCTCCAAGTGTAGCTTTCTTGTCTTGTACATTTTGCTGTTAAAGTGTTCTCCTTGTCATTCTTTTATAGAAATTTAGAAATTTCTGTTTTGGCTTCTTTTTGTTTAGGAGTGACCACTTTTGGACATTTAATAGTAATTGGTTCTCCAATTATTGACTTCAGTGAGTTTATTTTTGATGTAACTCTGCAATATCTAATGAAAACATCAAAGGTATTCAGCTGCCTGCCCCTAAGTGCAGTAAACCCTGATACGTCACATCCAGGCATTACTTCTACATTTCTGTCAGTATTTCTATAATTATTTTTTTTAATTACACCTTTTTTCCATGTGAAACTTTAAGGGCAAGTTAAAGTATTTAAAACATGTTCGTGTTCCTTCCACTGTTCTTCTCCTGGTTCCTCTCCTTCTTGTCCTATGACCATGCACTTCATCAAGCTGAAACAAATCTGTGTGCTGGGTCACCGGAGAGCTGAGTAAACACAGGAACGTAGTACCCCAAGTAAGCGCTGAAAATGAGGGACATGCGGTGCCTCTAAGATGTTCACATCACCTATTTGGCTTCTGTTCTGCAGTAGTGACAGCTCTAGTTGGCTGTAGTAGGAACTGAAATTTTAAAAGGGGAAGGGGGTGTGGAGGTGTAAACCAGCGTTTGAAGGAACTCATCTTGCAGTTCTGGATGTTGAGGATCTGGGATAACAGACTGAGCAGACAGGAACTGGCCAAAATGGAAATGTTCAAGCAGAGGCAGCTTGGCGCTCTATCAAGAAAATTCTGGAGAGCCACAGAAGCTGGAGGAATAGGAGAACTTCAGGTAATCTCTATATCTCCTTACAGCAATATCTATAATTCTTTAGCAGGAGCAAAGAAGACAGGAAGGAAGTTCTCTTCCCCTCCTTCTCCAGCTTGTCTCTGGTTCTATTCAGCTTAAGTCAATTTCACAGTCCCATTTATCCTCGGCTTGTGCATGACCAACCTTAGGAAGAAAATCTTTGGAATTGAAAACCTCAACTGGCCATTGTAAAAGGGCAAGCAAGCCTCAAGATGGTGTATGTTTGTTCAGGGAAGGGGGCATAGGCTACAATTTTAGAGAGTGTGCAAGGAATATATATATATATATATATATATAGTTTTAATGTTCTTTAAAACCACCTCCTTCCTGTTATGAGCCCCATCCCCTCAAGCCAGCAGGGAATGTCACGTGAGTCCTGAACAGGATGCTCTCCACCTCCAGAGCAGATGTGCCTTCAGACACCTGTATCCTAGGTGTCTCTGACAGCATAGCATCATCCAGGCCCACAGCATCCCTGAAGTCCTCAGCTTTCTGCTTCTGCAGCATGCTCAGGCCACAGGACCCCGTGGCCCCCCATGCCAGGCTCCCCATGTGTGTCCCCTGCTGCCTCTTCTGAGGTCTGGATGCCACTTGCAGGCCCACAGACCACCCCGTTATGCCTCTCACCTCTCCAGCCTGCCTCCTGGACACCCTGGGCCGTCTCAGCAGTGGGGGCCATCCCCCCAGCCCCCCACCTCTGACAGCCACAAGCTTTTCCAGGCTGCTTCTGTTTTTCCCCTTGACAACTCTCTGGGATAAAGAGCTCCAAACTCCAAAATCCCACTTGAAATGGCAAAAAGAAGGATGCAAGGAGAAAATATGAATTAATATCTCACAAATACTATGCCCTACAAACCAGAGAACCTCCTTCATATCTAGTGCAAATTAGATTCCTTTTTTCACTCATTCCCTCATTCAACTGAAATGTATTGAGGGCCTCTTGCATGTCAGGGCGATGGCCAGGTCCTCCCAGCTGAACCCTCAGTGTAATACTTTCCCACCGGGCGTCACTTGTACCTGTCCTTGTCTCTCTCCCGCTCTACTCCTCTGGACCACAGGGGATTTGAGTTCCACGTTGTGACATTCATCTTCACTCCCTCATGATCTAGAACTAGACATTCTCTATTCTAGAATATAATACAATAAATATTGGCAGGAAGGCAGGACAGACTAGATCCTAAGAGAAGGAAAGATGGCAGCACTCGACCAGAAGGGAGCATCGTTCTACAGAAGTCCAGGGAGAAATAATGTTAAAATGAAATGAAATGTATTCTATTCCTGGAACATCAGCTTAATGAGTGAGGAACCTTTGTGCAAACTTTGCCAATAAGGTTTTATCTGGGAGATATTTTTTCTTCTTATTCCACACTACCCAAATGACAATTGTTAATGTTTATTGTGTCTATCCATATATCAATACTGTACAAGGTACTCAATCTGCTTTGCTAGGGTTCTCCAGAGAAACAGCACCAATAGCAGATATTAATACACACACACACACACACACACACACACACACACACCCTTTGGCTCACAAGCTAGAGACCCAGGAAAGCTGAAGGACTGAGAACATGGGGAGCCAATGATGTTCACCCCAGTTCAAGGGCAGGAGAACATGAGATGGGATGTCTGAGTTCATGGGCAGGAAAGAAGGGACGAATTCCTCTGTGCTCTGCCTTTTGCTCCATTCAGGCCCTCAGTGAACAGGATGATGGCCACCCCCATGAGGGAAGGCAGCCTACTGAGTCCACCTATCCAGATGCCAATCTCACCTGGAAACAGCCCCCACAGACATGCTCAAAAACAGTGCTTAATCTGGGCAACCAGTGGCCCATTCAAATTGACACATAAAATTAACCATCACATGTGTGTAACTGTTTTAATCCTTCAAACCACTCTGTAAAGTTGCTACTAATGCTATCATCCCCCCTGAACAAGCAGTGAGTCCAGGAGGTGGGCATGAGCCCGTGAGGTCCTGGGCCCTGGCCACTTTGCAGGATTGCTGAGGGATGTCGCACATCTGTCTCCACTCCCTACCTACCCAGTCTCTTTAGCTGGAAGCAGATTACTCCTTGGCGGATCTTCAACCTCTGGGAAAGTGCGCCAGGGAACACTGCCCCTCAAATGCCCCAGAAAGGTGCAGAGCTGAACAGATCTCAAAAGACAAGGTGGACATTTTTCTTCATGTTCCAGCCATGTGTATTGTTTCAGGAGATCAGGAACTAATTTTCCTAGATTAGATGGTTTAAGCATAAAAACAAGTGTAATGCTGTGGACTCAAAACAGGAAGAGGCTCCCCTAATGAATATAGACCAGGGTTCCCACAATGGGTTTTGAGAAACGTTAGTCCAGAGAAATGCCTTTTGAGTGATGCATTGCAAACTTTACCATTCTCTTGGAAAATCCCAATCTCAAAGACCCTGAAAAATCTCATAATAAAGAATCCTGTTTAACCTAGCACTTCTCCTCCCAATTAGATCATGGGGCATTCTCTCCTTTTATAAAGAAGACTTTTAACATCTCACAGCATTCATTTTGGAAAACAGGACTAGACCAATGCTGACCAAAAGGAGGGTTCCACATACAAGATGTGTAGTGTGGTCATTCTGAGTGTCTCATCCATCCTGACCAGGTGGGGACCTGCCAGACAGAATTCCGAGAGGAAACCCTGGCTGCATCCAACAGCGAAGCGTGGCTGTGCTTCCTGATTGGGCATCGTGTGCTCTGCGCCCACTCCCTACCTGCTTAGAAGGCCCCTTGGTGCTGGGTTTGAATGTGGGCCATGGACCCCCAGGAGGGCCTTGGGACCTTCTAACCGCCCATGGACACCTACGCAGAAGAACAAAGTGGAGAAATTAAGGACTGGGGCAGCTGTCATAATTCATGTGTTCTGTTCTCTCTCCAGACATCCAAGAAAAAGCCAGTGACTGTTCCTGAGGGCACCTGTTAAGAGCTGGCTTTTTGGCTGTGGTGACCAGTCAGTCATGACCACTCCTCCGAGAGCAACACCAAGTGGAAACCCCGCCAAGTGGGCTTTTCAGGAACCCTCTCACCACCCAAGGCCTTTGGATCTTATATCTAACAAATTACATGTTACATTATTTTTTAAAAAACAGGTTAGTGACAACTAAGATAGTCTCTCCAGAATTAGAGTCTAATGTCAGATTCAGAAAATCCCCCGTTCCTTGGGAATTCCCATGTCACTCATTCTGCATTAATGATATTTATTCTCTCTCATTGTTTTATTCTTAAAAAATAGCTCCCCTGGTTGCAATGTGATGTTAAGTATATTACATGTCAGTTCATATATTACAGCTCACACCACTCCTGGGTATATGTTTCCAAATAGCTCTCACTCCACAGTTCCAGTTCCACATTAAATATGGGCTGCCATGAGTGGAGCCCGAAAGGGTTGTCTGTTCCATTCCCGCTTCTTGTTTTCCCTGGAAGTATTTTCCCCTCCTATTTTATACTCCTCAGGGAAGATGTGCCCTCCAGTAAGAAAAGTCTATCTGGGGAAGGTAGAATGTGTTCTTGCTCTAGAGTTTCTTGAGGGGAGGTGAGAAGGGGCAGCTGTTTGACAGAGTGCTTGCAGCCTTCCAGGGGCTGGCACAGGTTTGGCACACGAGTGGACACCCTGACTAGGGGATGTGGGATGCCAGAAACCATCAAGATCCTTGGAAAAAAGCCAAAATATCCTTCCTTCTGCAACATGAACATCAAAATGAGTTTTTGTCTTCTGTGGCTATCATGCTCTTGACCATCTGTGTTGTAGGGTCATTAACAGACAGTTTCAGGGATTCCGTGGGAGGTCATCCTTTTAGTTACTTCAACAGAATCAACCATGACAACCTAGTTTTATTTCCATTTGCTGCAGGATCCAAGCATAAGGCTCTCATGAGCCGCCAGCTTCTTTGTTTCATTCATTCATTCAATTAACATATATTATGCATTGGGTTTCATCCAGTTCCTCAGTGATCAAGAAAAAAACCCAATGTTCTCATCATGCTTGTGGCCTGTGGCAAGGTCCACAGTCCTTGGGACAAAGTCCTCATGTGCCGTCTGCAGATACAGTCCTCACATGGCCGATGCCAGGCAGCGCCAATAACCCTTTCCTCTGGTGCGGCTCTTCTAAGTAGTAAACAAGCAGAAATAGACAGCCTGTATGTCATACCCAAGGGGGCTTGTGAAATGATTCTCAGTGGGCCCCAAAGGCTCTCAAAAGGTGAATGAGTCAAGAGCCACTTTCCTCCTGTGCAACTTTGCCAGTTCTGATTTCCCCCTCATACTTTCTCTCAGATTATCTTAGCCATTGCCCAACACGATGTGACGAGCCCCAGGCACCTCTCTTTTTTAAGATAAGGGGGAATCTTCAGAGGAAAAGTGACTGCAACAGGGCCAGGGCACAAGGGTCTCTGGAGCCCACTGCTGTCTCCCTTGGCTGCAAAGCTGAAGGCCTGAGACCCTTGACAAATGAGAATCAGATTGTGTCCAAAATACATCTCAGCCTCTTGGGGCTGTCTGTAGCCATATAAGGAGCTGGTCAAGAGCTATTTATCAGAAAAGTTCTTGAGGGCAAAGAGAACCTACAGGGCACTTCAATTAGCTGAGCAGTCCCCAGCTCTGATGTGCCTGCAGCTGTCACCAGGAAGGGGTATCAACTATTCAAATGGCACTGTTATTGCGCTTTCATATGCAAGGGCTACAAAGTGCCCCCCTTCCCTTCATCAACTCCTTTGAACATCTTTGCCCGTATTTGCCTAGGATCTTGGAACTTCAGAAAATACTAGCATTTAAAAATTGCCAAGGTATTGGCAAGTAGGTGTTTTAATCACAATGTCAAATGAGACTGCCCCATAATCAATGGCCACCACAGCCAAAGACAAGTTCAAAAGATCCTTTGGGAAATCTGCCTCCCTTTTCTGCATGATCCCAATAACAGAGAATTTGAGTCATGACAGCTGTCCCAGGCCTTAATGTCTTTGCCTGGGACAAATGTGATTATATCCACTGAAAACCCCAAACCAAAGGGGCCCTATGGCATCCACAGTGAGACCAGTAAGTTCCTTTTGGGTCTCGGTGCGAAACATTTTTATACATGTAGATTTTCAAGACTTGTATATTTGCCTTCAAAAATATCTCTAGATGCCTCTTAATTCTAAGAGGTCTAACCAGATACTAAGAAACACACTGAGTTTTTGAAAACGAGGAGGCGTACTCATCCTACAGCCAGTTTTCTGCCACAGGAGAGAAAACTGAACTAAGCTTTGAGATATTTGTTTCAACTTTATCTTTCCGGCTGTTTTCTCCCTCTCCCCTCTGGAACATATAAATCCTGAAATTTGATTTGATTTGCCCTGTCAAGTATAGGAAATTTTTAAAAAAGTTGTCCCTCTGTTGATACCATTGTTACAGCACTCAACACTTCCTATTTTAATGTCTCTCTCTGTTCCTTCTATTAGTTATGTACTTATTCATCTTTTCATTCCCAGTGTTTAGCACAATGTTTGCATTGGTGTGGTCAGTAGATGCTGAGCAGAAGGAAAATGGAAGGAGGAAGGAGGGAGGGAGAGACGGGTGGTTAGAGCTCTAGATGTATTTTCTTCCCTGGGTTGAATGGTGGAAGAACTAAAACCCTCAGGGTTCATGGCTGGGGCCCTGACACTCTTTGCACACTGTAGTTCAGTAGTTAGAAATGAAATGTTTCATCAAGTGTGTTCAGAGCCAATTTACCATAGCCACTTTTTGAAAATTCTCTCCATGTGTGAGTGGGAAAGAGACCAGCTAGAAGAGGAGGTCTGAGGCTAGAAATCCCAGCTCTTTGCTTGTTTTTCCACACCTCATCCATAGTCCATATCCTACGGCAAACCACAGACTTCTGGAACTGGAAGACATAAATAGTCCAGGAGGTCAAAAAGAAGCTATCCAAATTAAGAAAACAATCCCATTTATAGTAGCATCAAAAAGAATAGGCTGGGCATGGTAGCTCAAGCCTGTAATCCCAGCACTTTGGGAGGCCGAGGCAGGCGGATCACCTGAGGTCAGGAGTTTGAGATCAGCCTGGCTAACATGGTGAAACCCTATCTCTACTAAAAAAAAAATACAAACAATTAGCTGTGCGTGATGGCATGTGCCTGTAACCCCAGCTACTTGGGAGGCTGAGGCAGGAGAATCGGTTGAACCCGGGAGGCGGAGGTTGCAGTGAGCCGAGGTTGCACCATTGTACTCAAGCCTGGGTGACAGAGTGAGACTCTGTCAAACAAACAAAAAAAAAAAAAAAAAAAAAAAAGAATAAACTATCTAAACAACCAAGGAAGTGAAAGACTTGTATGCTGAAAACATTGATGAAAGAAATTTAAAAAGACACAAATAATATAAAAGACATCCTGTGTTCATGGATTAGAAAACTTAATATTGTTAAAATGTGCATACTACTGAAAGCAATCTACAAATTTAGTATAATCCCCAATCAAAATCCCAATGCTATTTTTTACATAAATAGAAAAACAATTCTAAAATGCATATGGAAGCACAAAGTACTCCGAATAGCCAAAACAATCTTGGGAAAGAAGAGCAAAGCCGAAGGCATCATACTTCCTGATTTAAAAATATATTAAAAAGCAACAGTAATTAAAACAGCATGGTATTGGTATAAAGACAGACATAATAGACCAATAGAACAGAATATAGAGCCCATAAATAAGCCCAATAATAAATATATGGTCAACTAATCTTCCACGGGATTGCCAAGAATACACAATGGGGAAAAGGTAGTCTCTTCAACAAATGGTCTTGGGAAAACTGGTTATCCATAGGCAAAAGCATGAAATTTGACCCCTTTCTTATATTACATATAAAAATTAACTTGAAATGGATTAAAGACTTAAACATAAGACCTGAAATTATAAAACTCCTAGAACAAAACATAGGGGGAAACTTTATGACATTAGTCTTGGCAATGATTCCTTGGGTATTACGCCAGAAGCACAAGCAACACAAGCAAAAATAGACAAGAAGAACTATATCAAACTAAAAAGCTTCTATCTCTGCAATGGAAACTAGAATGAAAGGCACCCTGCAGAATGGGAGACAATATTTGCAAACCATACATCTAATAAGAGGTTAATATCTAAAATATATAAGGAATCCCTACAACTTAATAGCAAAAAACCAAATAACCTGATTAAGACATGGGTAAATGACTTGGATAAAAACCTCTCCAAAAAAGATGTGCAAATGATTAACTGGTATATAAAAGGACATCAACATCACTAATCATCAGGGAAATATAATTCAAAACCACAATGACATCTCACCTCACACCTGTTAGGATGGGCCTTATCAAAGAAAAAATCAAAAGATAATTTAATCAAAGACAATTTAAGTAAGTGTTGGTGGGGATGTGAAGAAATTGGAAAACTTGTATGCTGTTGGTGGAGATGTATATTGCTGCATCCACTATGGAAAACAGTTTTGAGCTTGCTTTAAAAATTAAAAATAGAGGCACTATATGACCCAGCAATCCCACTTCTTAGTGTTTATCCAAAAGAATTGAAACTAGGACCTCAAAGAGATATCTGCACCCCCATGTTTATTGCAGCATTATTCACAATATTCAAAATGTGGAAATAACCTGTGTCCATCAACAGATGAATGGTGTTTATTAGTCTGTTTTCATGGTGCTGATAAAGACATACCCAAGACTGGGCAATTTACAAAAGAAAGAGGTTTAATTGGACTTACAGTTTCACATGCCTGGGGGAGCCTCACAATCATGGTGAAAGGCAAGGAAGAGCAAGTCACGTCTTACATGGATAGCAGCAGGCAAAGAGAGAGCTTGTGCAGGGAAACTCCCCCTTATAATAAACATCAGATCTCATGAGACTTACTGACTATCACGAGAGCAGCACAGGAAAGATCTGCCCCCATGATTCAATTACCTCCCACCGGGTCCCTCCCACAGCATGTGGGAATTCAAGATGAGATTTGGGTGGGGACACAGCCAAACCATATCAAACAGATAAAGAAAATATCCTATATTCATACAATGGAATATTATTCAGCCATAAAGAGAAGGAAATCCTGCCATGGATGGGCATTGAGGACATTATGCTAAGTGAAATAAGCCAGTCACAGAAGGACAAATATTGCATGATTCCACGATTTATGTGAGGTAGCTAAAGTAGCCAACAGAAGCAGAGAGTAGAATGGTAGTTGCCAGAGGCTGGGGAGGGGGAAGTGAGTGTTGCTCTTCAATGGGTACAAAATTTCAGTTATGCAAGATAAGTAAGTTCGGCTGTAGGACATTGTGCTGAAGAGGATAGATCTCATGTTATCTGTTCTTACCACAATAATAATTATAGAAAATAGTCCAGAAGGGTTTGTGGAGTGCCTCCTTCTTTCTTCTTGTTTTCCTACCCTGACAGAGAAGTGTCAAGATTCCTTTAGAAAGAAGTTGTTCCCAGGCTGGGTGCAGTGGCTCATGCCTGTATTCCCAGCACTTTGGGAGGCTGAGGCGAGTGGATCACCTGAGGTCGGGAGCTTGAGACCAGCCTGGCCAATATGGTGAAACCCTTTCTCTACTAAAAATACAAAAATTGGCCGGGCATGGTGGCACATGCCTGTAATCCCAGCTACTCAGGAGGCTGAGGCAGGAGAATCGCTCGAACCCCGGAGGCAGAGGTTGCAGTGAGCCAAGATCATGCCACTGCACTCCAGCCTGGGCAACAGAGCAAGACCTCATCTCAAAAAAAAAAAAAAAAAAAAAAAGAAGTTGTTCCCTTAGGACAGGGTTTCTCAGACTCATCACTAATGATATTTTAGGGCAGATACTTCTTTGTGGTGAGGGGCTGTCCTGTACATTATAGGATATTTAACACCATTCCTGAACTCTATCCACTCAGTTTCAGTAGCAAACCCCATCCCACACAGTTATGACAACCACAAATGCCCCAGAAATTGTCAAATGTCCCCTAGGGATCAAAATCACTCCTCGTTGAGAACAGCTCCCTTCAAGAGTCCCAACAAGCCTAGAGCTTAGGCACTCTGAGTGTCAATGGTGAGGTCAGATGAGTATTTGGTGGCACTGTGACCAGATGAAATTGTTTTCCCACAGAGCAGCATGCTCTGTTGAGAAGGTGAATGAATGTTCTCCTTCTGGCTCTGATAGCCTAAAATCATGAGGACATCCGAAGCCATCTTTTTTTTTTGGTTTTCACCTAGCTTTCCATATTTCCAGTGAAGTGAAAGGAGATGAGTATGTTATATTAGCTTCCTTGGGCTGCTGTAACAAATGACCACCAACTGCATGGCTTAAAACAACAGAAATTTACTCTTTCACAGTTCTGGAGGCATGAAGTCCAAAATCAATGTGTCAATAGGGCCACATTCCCTCCAAAGGCTGTAGGGAAGAATCCTGCCTCACCTCTTCCAGTTTCTGGTGGCTCCAGGCATTCCTTAGCTTAAGTCTGCGTCCCTCCAATCTCTGCCTCCATCTTCACATCTTCCCCTCTGTGTGTCTCTCACAAGGACATTTGTCACTGGATTTAGGGTCCATCTGGATAATCCAGGGTGATCTCATTTAGAGATCCTTCACTTGATCACATATGCAAAGACGCTTCTTCCAAAGCAGCTCACACTCACAGGTTTGGGGATGTGGATAGACTTTGCTGGGGCCTCCCATTCAACCCATTAACATTCTAAAACAAAGCTCCGTTTAAGGGAAAACAGAGAGACTGACTTTTTTATACTTTATGGTTTTCAAAAACATTTTGAAACAAACAAAAGTTGTAAGTGTAGTTTAAAAACCCTAAAACCTTTTTTTGAGTTTAGTTGCTGACGTGATGCCCCATTACCCTCAAATACGTCAGTGTGCATTTCCAACAAACAAAGACATTCCCCTACCTAACCACAGTGCAACCATGAAAACCAGGACACTGACAGCAAGCACGACCTCACCGCCCCCCACAACTCATGCAAGTTTCTCCAATTGTCCTAATACTGTCTTTCAGGGCAAAAGGATCTACTTCAGAATCACACAGAGCATTCAGTAGTCATGTGCCTTCACTTTTCTTCACTTTGAAACCAACCCCCAGTCTTTCTTGATCTTCAAATTCTTAACATTTTTTGAAGATTCAGGATCAGTTATTTGGTAGCATGTTTCTCAGTTTGGGCCTGTCTGATATTTCCTCGTGATTAGATTCAAGTTTTGTGTTTTTCTCAGGACAATCCCAAAAGTAATCTGTGTTCTTCTCCATGCGTGCTATCAGGTAACATACATTTTCAATTTGCAGAATTCCTGGCAATGAAGACTGACCACTTGATTGAGGTGTCTCTGCCAGGTGTCTCTTCCCCCTCCGCCCTTGTAATTAATAAGTATTTTGTAAGGAGGAACTTGGAAACTATCTAAATATCCCATTCCTCACCTAACTTTCCATTTCTTAGCGTGTTTATTTGTATCTGAATGGACTAATGAATTCCTATTTTATTCAAAATCTGCTACTATCGTTATTTGTTTTGAGGCTCACGCTGTGTCATATTTGGCCAGAGGAGCCCTTGTGTCTGGCTCTGTGTCCTTCTGACATGTCCCATCATTCTTTGATCACTTTCTTGCTTTCTGGCACAGCAAGATGCTCTGAGCTTATTTAGTACTTTCTTTGCCCCTAAAGGAAGCTCTGGTCCCTTTTACTGGGAAATGGACAGTGTTTCAAGCACCACTGTGTTCCCTTTTGTGCATTTTCCAGACCAATATCTTCTCTGTCCTGCTTCACCCCTCATTCCTTCCACACACTGTGTTTACATCACCAGTGTGCCTCTCTCTCCCCTACTCCTGCCTCCACACATCCCATCCTGTTTCTGTGTGCATGTTTGGAAGCACTAACTCTGTGAAACAAGCAGTCACGTGACAACATCCCGGCTCTGAGAAAGGCTGGCTGCTACAGGCAGATGTGCTGGGCAACCCACTGGCCATGCCTGGGGAACGCTGGCTCCAGGACTTCTGGCAATGTAGCTGCAATGAGTTAAACCTCTGAATTTGTGTGGGTCATTCCCAAGCACAAGTGAGGATCAGGACCCATGGCTGACTTACCATTTTACACTGGGAGGACAACCGAGTTCTTGTTTGGCCTTAGTTCAGCTTTTCCCCAGACTGCTTTCTCTGATTTTTTGAATCTTGAGAATTTTTTTACCAGGTCTTCTCTACTTGCCATCTTTCCTCCTCTAAGAAGGAAAATGTGAAAGGCTTCACTAATTCTATCGTGCCAGCTTCTGCTCAGGTCCGGGGCTTTCAGCCAGACTGCGCCCCAGGGTAGGGCCAGTTGGTTCCCTGGAGGTTGTGAGTGGAGCCTGGGGGTTAACATGGACTGGCAGGTGCCCAGGGCTTGCACACATTTTATCCTGTCCTTCCAGGCTATATCCCACCCCCTTCCTCTTTGATGACTTATGACAACTCATGAGGTAGCTCCTGCCATCCAGATTCTTTTATTTTCCTCTGTGGGCTTTCTGTCCTCTGCCCATCTTCCTACTGGTCTTTACCACTGTGGATTTCCTAAGCATGACTTCCTATACCCACTCCGTCTGGAATTTAATAACATCTTTTCTTTCCTTTAAGTTACATGTGCCCAACATTTCTGTCCTCTACTCCAGCCTCTCCTGAGTGGTCTTGAAACCCTAGGAAGCTGCCCTGGACGGGGCCAGAAGAGACACCTGAGCTCTGGGCAAACAATCCAGAGGCCAGCGAGAGGCCCTTGGCATGGCCGGTGAGGAGTGCTCAGTTTCCTGCTCACTGAACTGGGGAAGTGAGAAGGAGACACAGAGTGAGTGAAGCGTGAGTCGTGATGGAGAGTAAGGAGGCAGCAGTTGTGTTGGGCTGTGTGAAATTTAAACAAGTGAAGGAAAAGGCTGAAAGAGAGGAAGAGGAAGCAGATCCTTGAAGAAGAGCAGAGGGGCCACCAGAGGGTGAAAAGGGAAAAGTAGCTCCCTTGGTTTCCAACATCTTTCTAGAAACAAATGCCAGTTCATTTAAAGCCCAACTGCTCTTGCTTCCTGACCAAGGATTCTGTTGGATCTTTATATCCTTACAATCAGCTGCCTTTCTTGTGCCATTTTGAGTGGATTTCTCTTTCTTGCCATCAAAAGAGGCTTTCTTGAATTTTTTTTTTTAAGAGACAGGGTCTCACTCTGTTGCCCAGGCTAGAGTACAGTGGTGTGATCACAGCTCACTCTCTGTAAGCCTCAAACTTCTGGGTTCAAGAAATCCCCTTACCTGAGCTTCCCAAGTAGCTAGGACTACAGGCACACACAACTGTATTTTTTTTTTTTTTTAGAGATGGGGTCTTGCTATGTTGCCCAGGCTGGTCTTGAACTCTTGGCTTCAAATGAACCTCCTCAGCTTCCCAAAGTGATTGGATTGCAAATGCCCTCACAAAGTGTTGGGATTATAGACATGAGCCACCCTGCCCAGGCTTCTTGAACATTCTTGTTGACTACATTGCCTTCCAGACCTATCAGGTAGAGACTGTTCTCCCAAGTCCTGAAAGAAGGGTGAGCATTCCCTCTCACTGCACAGTGCTGTGACCCAGATGTCCCTGCAACACTTTTGTTAAACAACCATCCTTCTTTGCAGGCCCATGTGAAGCAAGGGGATATATCTTCCTCTTTCCTGTCATCCATTGATATCTGGACCCTTTTCCAGGTTCCCTGATAAACACAGAAAGCTCTCCCTTTGTATCCCTTGCCATCATCCCGGGCAATGTCAGGGTCCACGTGGATGGTTCACGTCCCCCGTCAGCCCCACAGTCCCTCCACCCATCCATTTCAAAAAGAATGAAAACAATACATTACAAAATGATTCGTATTTTAGAGCTTAGGAAATACTTTCCCAGTCATGAGCTCATTTTGTTTTGATTTTTGAACTCCATTCCCAAAGCCAAACCATAGACTCATCCTCTTATCACTGCTTCATTTCCAAAGCCTAGATGTTATTTTTAGGAAGCTGGGCCTTTAATGCCACTTGAAAATATCTTACTAATCCTTCAAGAAATCCTGATCTCCATTTTCTTCTTCCAAGCCTAAGTTCTCCTTCTGTCTGCACTCTTACTGTCTTGGCTCCAATCTGCTCCAAGATCTTAACACATCCGTTTTTCGTCTCTTTCTCTACCATCTCCATGTCCAGGCACCCTTTTCCTTGACCTAATTAAATAGTCCAATGTTTTCCTAGAAACCAGCCCTCTTCAATCTTGCTTCTCCCTTAACCTGCCATTCAGCGTCTTCCTACTCACTCCCTTCTTTAGGGCTTTTGCGCATCATTCTGCCTCTGGTATCTCTTCACACATTCCTTCTTTAATCCTCCAAACTCTGTTCTGACAGGCCCTGATTCTTGTTGTTGTTATTATTTTTTTAATACCACAAAGCTTGCTTTTATGGATTTGTTTTTTTAAGGGAAAAGGATGACTGCCCGTTTTCCAGTTCGAATTTGACCACCAAGCCCTGGGAACTCTCCTCCTTCATCCTCTGCGACACTCTTTCTTGAGTGTCTGGAGAGGGTTTTCTCCAAGCTCTCTGGTCCGTGTCTTCCTTTGCCACCATAAATGGAGGCCTCTCTCAAAGTTCTTATGTGGTCCTGGAGGGTCCCCTCACTGTTTCACTCTCTCCCACCCACCCCCTCCTGACGCTACCCCCATCCCTGCTGAGCTGCTGAGCTGCTGAGCTACATTTTCAACTGCCTATCTGACATCTTGCTCCAGTTTCAAACTGAACTCAATGTCTTTCCCCTAAAAAGCCCCTGTCTGTGTAAATGACATCACCAACCAGCCATGCACACAGAAATGTTGGCGGTTGAATTCCCAAAGTGAATCAGTAGCTCCTAATGCCAGATGGCCGGAGAGTTCTGCACCCATTCTGCAATTCAGGGCCTAACTCCCCTCCCTGATCCATGCCTGATCCATTCCCATGACCCTCTGCCTGGCTTGTCTGCCTCCAAACTCCCCTCTTTTCAACCTTAAAACACGGGTTTAGTCCTAACATTTCCATCGCTGACTTTGCACTGATTTCTCACCATGTAAAGGGAAAGGCCCTGGCTCCTGGGAGGGGACCCAAGGGCTCCATGGTGTCCCTGACACATCTCCCCCCCATACCTCCAAGCCCCTTGGCTCCTGCCACAGGAGTCTCCCCACTGATCCCTGAACCTACTGTTTTTCTTCCCATGCCTCCACTTACTGTTCCTTCAGTTAGGAAGATTTTTCTCTTCATTTTCTGCCCATCCGAAAGCTCTCATAAGTCAAAGCTCAGATGGATCGCCACTCTTCTGAGAAGCATTCTTTGATGCTCCTGGACAGAACTAGCTTGCTCCTCTTGTCTCTCCCATACTGCACTACCATTAGTTCCTCATTCACCCTGCCTTGAATTGTAAATGGTTGCAGTCATGCACCACATAATGTCTTGGTCAACCGTGGACCGTATATACAACGGTGGCCCCATAAGATTATAAGACTGTTTTTACCGTATCTTTTCTATATTTAGATACATAAATAGTTATCCTTGTGTTACAATTGCCCGCAGTAGTCAGTACAGTCACATGCTGTACAGGCTTATAGCCTAGGGGCAATTGGCTGTACCACACAGCCTAGGTATGTAGTAGGCTATGCCCTCTAGGTGTGTGTAAGTACACTCTATGATGTTTGCATAAGAGAAAATTGCCTAAGGACATGTTTCTCCAACTGTATCTCCATTGTTAAGCGATGCATGACTGTATTGTTATTTTTTCAGAGTGATATTGATATCCACATTGGCTAAGGAAGATACTGAGACTCAAAAGGTCTAAATTTCTTTTTCGTTTTTTTTTTTGAGATGGAGTCTCACTCTGTCATGGGGCTGGAGTGCAATGGTGCAATCTTGGCTCATTGCAACCTCCACCTCCCAGGTTCAAGCAATTCCCCTGCCTCAGCCTCCCGAGTAGCTGGGACTACAGGCACCCGCCACCACATCCAGCTAATTTTTTGTATTTTAGTAGAGATGGGGTTTCACCCTGTTGGCCAGGATGGTTATGATCTCTTGACCTCGTGATCCACCTGCCTCGGCCTTGGCGTGAGCCACCACACCCTGCCAGGTTTAAATTCCTTAAGATGATACAGCCTGAAGCTATAGAACTGGAATATGAACCCAGGTCGGCTTTATTCCAAAGTTCACTCTCTTTCCCCCTAGGGCCTAGATCAATTGTTCCCAGTCTCCATGGTACATTGAAATCACCTGGGGAATCTGCGGAAACTATTGCTCCACCCAGGCATTCTGATTTAATTGGTATGGAGTGTAACCTGGGCTTTGGGTTGTTAAAAATACTCCTCAGGTGACTCTAATGTGCAGCCTACCTCTGCCATAGGCTACTCAGTGCTTCCCCCAGTGTCTGGCACATAGTGTGTTTAGTACATGTTTGCATTCAATCTTTTCTCCATATGCTTTTCTGGTCACCTGGACACTTACTCTTCAATTCTAAGGCTGGCAACAATTCAAAAGAAAAAATAAAGCAGAGAAAGAAATTAATTATCTGGCTAATATGAGCCCCCCAAATTCATTTTCCATGAAAATTTCCAAATCAATATAAAGAAATTAGGAAGCATAGGCCAAAGTTACATTTTAACACATTTCACTTGATCCTCCATTGCCTTCCTTTGGCGAGAGCAGCCTGCTTGTGTGGCAGCCTTCAGTCCCCACTCTTTCCATCACTCCAGCAGCTGCACATTGACAGGACTTGTTTTACAAATTGATCCCAAGGCGGAGACTACCTTCTTTTGAAGGCAGGCTCTGCAGAGGAGGCGACAAGGATCAGGTCACACTCCCTGAGTCCTAGACATGGTCCCTGTGTCAGACTGACACAGCCCTGCACAGCCCTGGTAACTGACAGAAAAAACATCTCATTGGGTTAGTTACTCCCTTTGCATAATGTGAGGTTATCACATTGCAGCCAAATTTATGGAAGGAAATTTGAAAACTGGGCAACCTCTTTAAAATGTTTTGTCCCATTGAGACTTTATTTATAACTTTTAATATTAAATTCTGTCAGTGAGGAAACATCACCTGATATAACTGTGCTGTGAATTTACATGCACTTCTTGTCTAGTGAATAGGATATGTATTCCTATAAAATTCTAGTAAAGCTTCTGTTTTGTTACATCTAAAGAGAAAACAACTCAGAAGACCTTTCAGCATCTATGAAGGTCATAAAACTACACTTCCCAGATGTTATTGGATACAGGTGTTGGTCCTTGCTAGCAATAATCTAGAACATATGAGAGCATGGACATCCTTTCTGCATGCTCGAAGTTCTGGATTAAATAGTTCATTCACCAGACTTTATTTGGAGTCTTCTCTGCACGCCCACATACGCGGTGTTCATATAGGACCAAGTCCTCTGTGGAGCCCAGTGACTCACAGTTGTGTTCCTTTAGAAAGGTGCCTAGCTGAACAGCATCAGTTGGATGATACTTTAGATGGTACTTAAAGAGGTGCTTCAGAGCCTCAGAAGATTGAGTTCTTAGTGAATTGTCCACGTGGGCAGCTTGTCTTCGAAGGCAGGCACAGGTGGAGGCTGTGCCTTTGACGGTAACTTCTGAAACTCAGCCTCTTCAAGTGCAAGACAAGAGAGTCATATTAGAAATTCAGCTGGGTGCAGTGGCTCACTTCTATAATCCCAGCACTTTGGGAGGCCGAGGTGAGTGGATCACGAGGTCAGGGGTTCAAGCCCAGCCTGGCCAAGATGATGAAACCCCCCCGCCTCTACTAAAAATACAAAAATTAGCTGGGCGTGGTAGCAGGCCGGGCGTGGTGGTGGGTGACTGTAATCCCAGCTACTCAGGAGGCTAAGACAGAGAATTGCTTGAAACTGGGAGGTGGAGTGAGCTGAGATCATGCCACTGCACTCCAGGCTGGGCGACAGAGCAAGACTCCGTCTCAAAAAAAAAAAAAAAAAAAAAGAAAGAAAAGAAAAGAAATGCATTTCTGAGGTTCATGCCAGCTCTATGGTGAGTCTGAGGGTCTGTAGAGTTCAGAGGATGGGGTGGCCATGGAGACCTTCTTGCAGGGAGGTGTGTATCCAGTTGCAGAGTGTATTACCCCCACAGAGGAGGGGAAACAGGAAGTGGACCGGCCAGGACCTGGTCAGGAAACACACCAGTTACAGAAACGGACAATTCAATATAGAGAACTGGAGAACATCAAGGGAACCCTGGGCTATTGCAGAAATAGGAGGTGCAGGAAGCAGCTAGCACTCTTAGATGTAGAACAGAGGGAAGAGGTTGGGATTTTTTGAAATTAGAAATTGGAGCTAAGGTGGCAGTCCTGGCCTGATGGTGTTGGTGTCTCTTAAAGCCACAATGAGGCTGGTCTGGAGGGTGAGAGAAAACTGTAAACTAGAACCTGCTTCTGCTGCAGGAGGAACTGTTGCTGAAATAACAGACAGGAACATCCAGCAGACAGAGCACATCCCCTCTCTTTCTCCTCCTCCAGCCTTGTAGTCCCCTCTGACATCTTCTTGAGGAGCCGACCAAGGAGTGGCTGGCAAAGCAGAAATATGGTTTGCAGCTTCAGCCAAATGGCCAGAGCTGAGCACTGAGTAGTGGTTTGGAGATGAAAGACAGTATATTCATACCCAGCCCAGGAAGAAAGGGGAACAGGGGTCACTCCTAGTTAGGGAACTTGTGTAAGCAAGCAAAGTAGTAACAATATTCACCATGTCCAATATCCACCATATCCTCTTGTATCATTGTACCCCTTCACTCTTTAATCCCCACAACCATTGTATGGAATCGCTATTGTTATTCAACTGTGGCAAAGGAAGAACTGTAGCTCAGATGGATTAGATAACTCTGCAGTCTTACCCAGAATGGGGATCAGAATGCAGAATCATCCCACTTTAAAGCTCTTTCCAACACAGGAGGCACCGTGTGTGCTGAAGGTGTGCTTGGTGTGTCTAAGCAGCAGTGAGTAGTTAGACTAGAAGGATTCATGCGGAACAGATTTGGAGGGGGAGTATGGGCTAGATTGTGGAAGAGTATGGGGTTTGGACATTTTAGGCATTAGGAACCAATGAAGATTTTGGAAGACTGCAGAGAAACGATGGAAACACTTTTAGAGTGATTTGTTTGGAAAGAGTGAGCAAGGTGGATTTATGAGAAGAAAGTCTGGTGCCAGTGAGCCTCATTGGGCATTCAATTTAATAATTTAGAAATGAAGTGATACAGGCCTTGGTTTGGATGGTGGCAATGAGAAAGAAGAGGAAGAGAAAAATATTTGAAACAAAGAATACACAGAAATTGTTGCACATAGAGATTATATGAAAAGTAGGACTCAAGGATAATTCTGAGATTTGGGGGCCTGGATAACTAGCAGAATAGTGATTCTCCCTTCAGAAATAGAACACTTGGGAATTCTGGAATTTTCTTCCTTTTCAAATGTGGCCTCTCTCCCTGCACTGTCCCCTGCCCCTAATGTACCATGATGGTATAGGATACCCAACGCTCTGAGCTTCACCCTTGATTATCATCGGCAGAGTTGATAAGTTGAACGAATTCAGAGATAACTGTTTACTGTGTAGTCAGGGAAAGCATTCGCTTGGAGACTGGAAACTGCTGTTTTTCACTATCACCAACTTGCTGTTATTCACTAGCTTTGACTTGATCCAAGTTATTTGACAGTATGGCTAAGAGGATGTATTGGGATAATATATGTCAATGGTTCTCAACCTTCGGTTTTATTGTAATCCCCTGGGGAGCTTTTAAGTAATACCAACACCTTGGCCCATCTCCAGAAATTCTCAGTTAATCTGGGATAGGGCCCAGTCTCCCCCACACCAACCCAGGGTGGGTCCAAAGGGGCAGGATGGAGCGGGTGGCTGGGACCCAGTTTTTTTGTTTGTTTGTTTTGCTTTTTAACCAACATCTCTGGTTATCTACTTGAATGTTCCCTCACATACATTCTCAAGGACTCCAGAGGGTTTCACTAACGTCTAAGGGTTGTCAGCATAAGAGAACTCACCCAGAACTTGTTTACCACATTCAGGAAGGTGTGGGCATCTTGCAAGATAAGGGGGCCAGGGGAGAAAAGATCTCTGCTTGCCAGTACAGCCACAGCCTAGTAGGGCATTTTGGATTTTCATAGCCTCAACCAATGAAAACACATTTAAAAATTCAACTAGACTTATATAAGAGCAACAATTTGTTACTCTACCTTCCTAAAGTTATGTGAGTGTCATAGGGCATTCTGAGGGGGATAGGTTATACATGTGGCTGCAGTTCTTAGAGAGGTAGCACATTATATTTGGGTGGTCCAAGCCAAGTTGAGACCCAGTTTACCCAGAGAGCATGTACTAAAGTATAATCCAAACTACCCTTGAATTCCCTTGTGAAGATCTGAAGATAGTGTAGTTCTGCTCTCACAGTTCAACATAGATTTTCTTCTACTGTTAAAACACATTACTTATTCTTCCCCGAGCCCTTAAGGGATGGTTGGTTTGTGTTTTAAAAGAGCCATTTATACCTAACAACAATATCTCTAAATACAAAATTCACACCTAGAAGGCTCGGGAGCTCAAGTGAGAGACAGGCTGTGCCCAGAGGCATGGACAGTAACTGAGGGAAGTGCAGATTCAAGTCTCCAGTCCATTCTCACTCAGGGATGCCTGCTTATTGAGGTAATGGCCCCACTAGCTCACATTTTTACCCATATCTCCCCCAGCCATTTCTCTCTTAAATGCCACAAGTGTGTTTCTGATAGAGGTCATCAAGACCTTCTTGTTGGACAGCACTCATAGTAGATGGTAGATTAAAAGTCACTGATAAAGAGAAGGGGCTAATTTCCCCAGTACACATGCCACACACCTAAGGACATCTTCATGTTTGGCATACAGTAGTCCCCTGTCAATGACAAGAGTAAAACCCTGTAAAATATTTGAATAAATTTATTCTGAGGCAAATATTAGTGACCAATGGCCGGTGACAACCCTCAGGAGATACCGAGAACATGTGCCCAAGGAGTTTGGGCCATAACTTAGCTTTATACATTTTAAGGAGACACAAGACATCAATCAATATATGTAAAATGTACATTGGTTCAGTCTGGAAAGGAGAGACAACTGGACGTGGGGGCTCTCAGGTCATAGGTAGATTCAAATATTTTATGATTGGCGATTGGTTGAAAGAGTTAAGTTATTATCTAAAGACTTAGAATCAATAGAAAGGAATGTCTGGGTTAAGATAAGGGTTTGTAGAGGCCAGAGTTTTATCATGCAGGCAAATTCTCCAGGTAGCAGGCTTCAAAGGGAATAGATTGTAAATTTTTTTTTAATCAGACTTAAAGAGTCTGTTCTCAGTAATTTCAAAAGGAAGGAGGGTCTAATGAGGCATGTCTGACTTCCTCTTGCCATCATGTCCTGAACTAGTTTTCCAGGTTAACTCTGGAATGCCCTTTGCTGAGCCATGGGTTCTATTCAGATGGTTGGGGGACTTGGAATTTTATTTTTGGTTTACGTACCCTATCTGTGATTTCTCTCTTCCCATAGTTTCAGTTACTTGCAGTCAACTGTGGTCCAAAAATAGGTGAGGGCAGTACAATAAGATGTTTTGAGAGAGAAAGATAGACCATATTTACATAACTCTTATTACAATATATTGTTACAGTTTCTCTATTTCATTATTAGTTATTCTTAATCTCTTACTCTGCCTAATTTATAAATTAAACTTTATTATAGGTGTGTATGTATAGGAAAAAATGTAGCGTATATAGGATTCAGTACTACCCGAGGTTTCAGGCATCCACTTGGAACGTATCTCTTAAGCATAAGTGAGGACTACTGTACCCGCAACCCCAGGCTGTTCCAGATGAGCTAGAATCCTCTTACTGAAGCATTGGCTTTGACATCAGGGAGCCTGGTGCCAGCATTTTGGAGTGTGAAGATTGTATTTACATCCCTGACTCCTCCCACTTTTCCCACACTCCCACCCACCCTTAAATTAGCATCATCAATCTATATCATTGTGTCCTTAGGGTAAACTCTGTGTGTGTGTGTGTGTGTGTGTGTGTGCGTGTGTCTGTGTGTGTATACACCACTTCTCCTGTCAATGGCTTCTAATTGTCCCTCATTCTTAGCATGATGTAATTAAGCACCAAACTCACATTTTGTGATCCTTGTGGTAGGTTGTACAGAGGGAAGAATAGAAACTTAAAGTAAGATTGGCCTGGTTTCACTCTCTGCTTGGTCCAAACCTCAACTTGTGCCTAGAATTAGCAACCGGAGGAGAAAATGGCCAGCAGAGAGTCTACCCAAGAAGACTAGACTAAATTTCCAGGGGAATTTAGTTTTTTTTTTTTGTCCTTGAGTTGCTTCTACAACTCTTCAATGTCTTTAAAAAGTAAGTTTTTGAAAATTGTTTTTTCTAATTGTCACAGTGGGAGGATTGGCCTCCTCCAGGCTACTACCTCTTACCTGAAGGCATGGGTGAGGTTTTTAAGCTAGTGGGTCTGTGTACTGTAAATACTAGGTATAAAATGAAGACACAAATCAATTTAGAGCAGGATCTCATTATGAAAGGAGTCATTTGCGTACCCAGACTTAGTTATGCTAATATAAGAACACTGCTAGACTCTCCTTACCATAGGGTGAGGACATAGCAGAATCTTTGAAAAATTCCTGTGGTTTATCAGTTTGCAAAAAGATCCCTGGAGGCTTATAGTATGGAATGACTGTGAGACTCCACCCTCATCTTCCTAAGAATTGAATTAGAGAAATCTGTTTTTAAGAGTGTGGCCCTAAAAAATATCTGCTGGCATGAAAGGACCTCAAGGTCCCCTAAGGGGAATTCATTATGAGAGTGTCTGCTCGTGATTCCCGTTCAACATAAAAGCATGTAGGTTCTTTGGGAAGGAGAGGTTCTAGCAAAACATGTAAGTGAGGCTGAAGAACCCATGGATCTACCCACCAAGACATATTGTCATTCTTTGAGAACAATAGCTGAATATGTGAGTGAAAAATAAAAGAGCTATGCCCTTGGGACCCAAATGTGAGCTTTGGGCTGTTCAGGGATCTGCACTGGTAAGAGTATACCTGATCTTTGAGCTAGAGTCCTTGCAACTCTGCAGGGCCAGTGTTCAATAATGGGGTTCTATGTAAGTAACAGAAGCAGTAATGCTGGTAGGCTAAAGAGACTTTCCAGTTAGGCTGCTTGGGAATACTAACCCATTTAGATTCAATGAGCCTTGGGGATTCTTGGATAGTTTGCAGTGGGAGCCTCAAGAGAGAGATCTTGGATTTCTACTAATTAGGATTGGAGGAAAATGTGTAAATCTGGTAAAGAGGGTTATACCAGCTATACCAGCTTTCAAGCTGTAGTTATTCATTTGTAATGGGAGTAGGGACAGAGTATAAGGGAAGAAAATTCTAGTAGCATGATAATATTAGTGTTTTAAGAAAACCAGCTCTTAGGGATCATTAGGCTTTTGAGATCCTTTTACTCAACTACAGGAAATCAGAGTGTGAGTTTCTGATGCTTTCATGGACAGGTCATTATATATACACCAGACTTACTTGAAGACACTTTCTGAGCCACGTGATAAATAGCAGGCTATTGAAATTACTACATAAAATCGGAGTTTTCTTGACTTTAAGAAGAGCTTTGGAAGTAGTAAGCATAGTTAATGCTCTCCTATTCTTGTATTTTAATTGTTGCAGGTTATTTTTCATTAGATTAACACTAAGAAGTCAATATTGTAATCTATCTGTGGCTCTCAGAAAACATACAATAATTTCAGTTTAACCAATTTACAAAACAATCTTGGCAAGAATTTGGTTTGCATACTTATGAGAGATTCAAAGCTGGGTACTACCTTTATGGTATGAATTTGTACCAGGCATGATGAGAATTTTTTTTGAATGTGTACATCAGAATTGCTTGAAGAACAGTTAAGTCTTATGTTTATTCATTCCTTTATTTGAAAAAGCGTATGAACTTATTGAATACTTGTTGTATGCCTGAGTGCTTTATCGTGGAATCCAGATTGAGAAGTGAGAAGAGAAATTGGTGTAGGGAAAGGGAAGAAGGGAGGGAGCCTGCCTAAAGGAAATACTCCCAATCATCCTTGGCTAATGTGTATTGGAATTGTAGCTTTATAGATTAGATTAATTTTAGTGAAAAGTTGACGTTTTATAATATTAGGTCTATTGTCGTATTATCTCCATTCATTCAAAGTATCTCCTTTTCATTACTAAAGTTTTGTAGGTTTCTGTCTTAATAGTTCTGCATAGCAATTACTGTTTATTCCTAAGTATTTTTTGTTTCTGCTATGAGTTTCTACTACCCTAAACAGTTGCCCAGCTTTCAGTAAGTCCTTCCCACATCCACACATACAAATTCACTCTCCTTCTTTTAGGTTGACTGAAGAGGTGTAAAAATTATTTTCATCTTTCTGTGAGATAAATTATTCATTTTTTGTTATAATGTTTATCTTTAAATTTTAACATGCTTACTTAACAATGCCTAAAGTTTATCAATACTTCTACCCTTCTAAACAATTTAAGTTAAACTGCTTAAAATTGATCACTCCATTTCCATCTTGATATTGTTGCCAATACTTTGTTTCACTTTGTTTCACTTTGTTTTATTACCAGACATTAGTAATTACTAGTTATTTCTAAATATTCACTATTGTCTACATTTAACTGCACAAGTACAAATTTCTTTATTCATCATATCTTCTTGTATCTCAGTTCTTCCTTTTGGAATATATTTCCGTTTTCCTGAAGTTCCTAGACAGAGTATGCTCTTCGTAGATTTTGTCTCAAAATGTCATTATGTTGTCCTTGCTCTTTAATGATAATTCAGCTGGATATAAAGTTACACATTGACATTTATTTTCTTTCAAGAAATTTGAAAATATGATTCCATTGCCTTCTGCTTTCTATCAGGGCTTTGAAAAAGTCTGCTATTAGTTTGATTATTGTTCTTTTTTAGACAACTTTTCTCTCTGGTAGCTTTTTGTGTCTTCTCTTTTTCTTCTACTCTCTACAGTATCTCAGCAATATGTTTTGTTATAGATTTATTTTGTTAATTCTACCTGGTAGTTATGCTTCTTGAAACAGGTTTTATATATTTCATCCATTCTGGAAAACAGTCATTTTCCCCATTTTCTCTCCCTTTCTGGAACATCTAGTATAAGTATATGAGGAACCTTTTCATTCAATCTTTCATGTCTCTTAATCCCTTTTGTATTTTTTCTTTATATCTTGGACAACATTCTGGGTAATTTCTTTAAATCTATCTCTTACCTACTTCATTAACTTTTTCTTTAGCTGAATCTATTTTTTTCTGATCAGCAGAAAAACATCCACTGAGTTTTTTTAAAAAGACCTATTTAATCAACATCAAGATCAGACTCTTACAGTGATCAACAATATGCATACAAAAATAAGTATATTATAAAACTTTTGTTGTAATGCTTCATACTTTCCACAGGAAAAAAACTAAAATTTCTGTTATATAGTTAGTCACAAGTACTATCCTTATGGATTTTTGCTCATAGGAGTATGTTCTAAAGCATCTCTTTTTGTAGGAGGTAGATCCTGCCACCGCAGTTGGCTGAGTTAATAAACTTGTTGTAACCTGTAGCTTTCCTGTTATTTTTCAGGCTTTCCTCTTTTGCTAAGCACTTTTTCTTGGCAGTAATTAAAATCTTCTGCCACTGCTATAGCTTCTCCTGATGCTAATACAACCATAACCACCTTGGTTTTGTGGTTTGGCAAAGTATTGGCTCTCCCAGTATAAGAACCGGAGCTTCTGCTCCATAATCTCCTTCCTTTATGGGTCCAGAATTTGAAGATTATTGTAATTGCCATTGTCCACTGTCGCTTCCACCACCTCCAAAATTGCTTCCATCATTACCAACACCATTATAACTATCCCCACTGGCATCATATCCACCACCATCATGGCTGCCACCAAAGCTATCACAACCATTGTAGTTTCCTCCATAATTAAAGTTGCCATTCCCTCTAAAATAACCTCCACAACGACTGCTGAAGTTTTCAGAACCACTTTGACCTAGATAAGGCACTTACAATCTCTTGCTTAGCCAGGGATTTCCCTACTTCACAGTTATGGCCATTCATAGTATGTTGTTTCCGAATGACAATCTTATCCATGAACTTATGGTCACCAAAGTTTACAGAAGCAAAGACTCTCCTCATCACTGCCCCAGTCTGTAATGATTTCACTTCAGTCAATCTTCCTATACTGCTATGTATTATCTGTTATGAGAATGATAGATGCAGTTGCCTGTGTAAGGAAATATTTAGTGGCTGCTTCTGTAGAGCGGGTTTTTTTTTTTTTTTTTAATGAAGATTAGGATAAGGGGATGGAATTTAGGCTTAGCCTATAATTACATTAATTTTATTGTCCCTAGGAGGTTTACCTCCATTAACAGGATTTCTGCCTAAATGAGTCATCATTCAAGAACTTACAAAAAACAACAGTCTTATTTCCCCAACCATTATAGCTATTATAACCCTACTCAACCTATACTTTTACATATGCTTAATTTACTCTGGCTCAGTGACAATATTCCCCACATCCAATAACATAAAAATAAAATGACAGTTTGAAAACACAAAGCCCACATTATTCCTCCTCCCACTTATCTCTTCTACCCTCCTTTTACCCATTTCCCCATTAACACTATCTATGATCTAGAAATTTAGGTTAAACAAGACCAATGGCCTTCAAAGCCATTGAACATCACCCGTCCAATGAATCCCCTCCCCCATGAAAAAAGTTTTATGTTTCTATATTAATTATCCCACAGATTTCTTAAATTATAGCATTCACAGACACAGAACTAATCATATTTTATATTCTCTTTGAAGCTACACTTATCCCTACACTAATCTTTATTATCTGCTGAAGTAACCAACCAGAACACCTCAATGCAAGCTCATATTTCCTATTTTATACACTAGTAGGGTCTCTCCCCTTATTATACTTATTTATACCCAAAATACCTTAGGTTCACTAAATATAATAATGACATTCAGTACCCAGGAACTACTAGTCTCCTGATCCAACAATCTCATATGACTAGCATGTATCATAGCTTTTATAGTAAAAATACCCCTATATGGACTTCACCTATGACTCCCTAAAGCTTATGTAGAAGAAACCCCCATTGCTGGCTCAATAGTACTTGCAGCAGTGCTCCTAAAATTAGGTGACCATGGTATAATACAGCTCACCCTCACCCTTAGCATTGACTTAATGGGCAGAATATTATGCTTTGTTGTTTGGACTTATGTAGTACAGGAATAACTGCTAGAATGAGAAGAGTGAATAGAAGGGCCAGTGTAACTCCTAGTTTATTAGGAATGGATTGTAAGATTGTATAATCTTCCTATACTGCTCAAAATAATCTCTTACATGTTGTTCTTCAATGTCTTCCTTAATGCCACAAAGATCTTTTTCATAGGTAACTGGGCACCTGGTCTTTGGTAAAATTTTTAAAAAATATCCCTCTTTGATTTCACAACTCTTCCACCACCTTGTGTGGACTTCCATTCATGACTGAATCTGCTTGCACCATGGTGGCATATATGACAAACCTAAAGATTCTGGAGTGCTTAGTGTGTGCATCTTTCATTACCACACAATCTGTGTGCATTTCCCATTACTGAAAATGGCTCTTCCATCTCTTACGATTATTTTAATGAAGAGCTTCTGCAGTTCTTTGGGCTCTTTGGGACACTGACTAAGACATGACTGCAACAGGAGGAGACTTTAACTGTGTTTCCTCTGTTGTGGCCACAGGCAGAAAATCACAGAGTTTTTCATATCAGTGGTTATATTTTTAATTTCTGGGTAATTCCTTCCTTCCCTCCCTCCCTCCCTCCCTCCCTTCCTTCCTTCCTTCCTTCCCTCCCTCCCTCCCTTCCTTCCTTCCCTCCCTCCTTCCTTCCCTCCCTCCCTCCTCCCTCTCTCCTGCCTCCCTCCCTTTTTTTTTTTTTTTCAAGGTCTTGCTCTGTCATCCAGGCTGGAGTGTAGTAGTGCAAACATAGCTCACTGCGGCCTTGACCTCCGGGGCTCAAGCAATCCTTCTGCCTCAGCCCCCTCAAGGAACTGGTACTGCAGGTGCATGCCAAAACACCTGGCTGATTTGTGTACTTTTTTTTAATAGAAATGGGGTTTCGCCGTGTTGCCCAGGTTGGTCTTGAACTCTTGAGCTCAAGCAATTTGCCTGTCTCAACTTCCCAAAGTTCTGGGATTATAGGCGTGAGCCACCACACCTGGCCCTGGGTGTTCTCTTTCAAACATCTTTTAGCTTAATCTTTTTTCTTTTTCTTTTCTTTTTTTTTTTTTTTTTTTTGAGACTAAGTCTTGCTCTGTTGCCCAGGCTGGAGTGCAGTGGTGGGATCTCGGCTCACTACAACCTCTGCCTTCTGAGTTCAAGCAATTCTCCTGCCTCAGCCTGGCTAATTTTTGTATTCTTGTTAATTCGACCTGCGTAATCAAGCATTAGGCAGGCGCCTGGAGAAAACTCTTAAATTATGATTCATACCATGTCTAAGTTGATACATAATATTTTACAACCATCATCAACTGTGGATGGACTCTCTACATGACAGAGAAAGCAGATTTTTCGTGACCAGAAGTCTCAGATTTTCTGCAAGAATCTAAAAACTGTTGTATTTTATTTTTTGAGAAGGAGTTTCACTGTTGTCACCCAGGCTGGAGTGGAATGGTGCCACCTTGGATCACTGCAACCTCTGCCTCCTGGGTTCAAGCAATTCTCTTCCCTCAGTCTCTTGAGTAGCTGGGATTGCAGGCACCTGCTACCATGCCCAGCTAATTTTTGTATTTTTAGTAGAGACGCCATTTTGCCATGTTGGCCAGGCTAGTCTTGAACTCCTGACCTCAGGTGATTTGCACACCTCAGCCTCCCAAAGTGCTGGGATTACAGGTGTGAGCCACCACGCCTGGCCCATCTTTTTTCTTTAAATATTATGTACCTTATTTATGTATTGTTCATTTTTAATTTTATTGTTCTAAACAGATTTATTTATATAATCAGTCTGTAATAACTTTATTATCTAATATTCTTGGGAGTCTAAGTCTATGATTTGTTTGTTCTATGACTCTTCATCATGGTGGCTTATTTTGTGGTATGTTTTGTAATTTTGAATTATGAACTCAGGTTTGGTGAAATTTTTATCTGTGGGAATCCCCTTCAGCCTGGTTAAAAATGTGAGCTTCAAGGAGGTTTTGCCTTTGCATCTGCTCAATCCAGAAAGTATTTAAAGGTTGATTTCTTAACTAAACAATTCCTGGCATATACAAATTATGTAAATTCTAACATCAGAATAAGGTGAGAAGAGCATGTCAGCTGTAAATGGTCAGAGGACACATTTTCTCTATTACAATTCTATTTTACAACAGACTAGTTCCTTGCTGATTCCCTGAGGTTGTGGTCAGGTTTTTCCTTTATTAAATACATAGCTCTTTGAAGAGTTTGACTTTAGCTTTATTTCCTACACCAACGTGGTCTTCAAAACCCAAACATCTAAACAGAAACATTAGTCAACTTCTATTGGGGTACCGAAACTTGGATTTTCAACTTTCTCTTCATTTTGGTCTTTGGAGCTTTCCTATATTAGAGACTGAAGGTTGGGAGAGTTCACTTATACATTTCAAAAGATGTTTATTTTACTTTATGCAAAATTTCTAGGCATTTGTAGCCAGGGACTTTTTTGAGAAATATTTGGTATGCCATATTACCAGAAATATTTATGTCTCATTTATTTCATTTATCTTATTCTATGGCGTTTCCCAAACACTAGGGAAAAATGTTTGGCAGATTGTAAATTGTACCAGATATTTGTTGAATAAATAATTGTTGAATTAAGGAATAAAGCTGGATAACATCCACATATTTTAGAAGAAATTTTCAGAAGATAGATTCTTAATTCCAGGCAGCAGCAGTAAGGATGGGGATTTTAGGCACTGTTCAAGGACAATGAAAGGAAAATGATACTTGGAGATGAGTTGTTCCCTGTCATGGGTGTTAATATATTCTACCTAGGGGTCTGATTCTGCTATAGTTGCTATTAGGAAAAAGGCTTACATGTCCAAGGAATAGAAAAATTTCCTTTGGCCATCGTCTCACTCTATTTATTGCTCCAAAAGAATGAATCATTTGAATACAATAAAAGTTGATTTAAAAAAAAGAATCAAATTCTAGGAAGGATTAAACTCCCTAGATTTTATTTACTTATTTAAAGTACCACCTTCTTCATGATCTCACATTCCTTAACAGCTTTCTCACAGATTAAAATGCATAACTGGGGACAGTTTTTTTCCCCATCATGAATAAACATGAGTGTAAATCTATTCCATATACTTTTAGAATAATTATAATAAAAATTCTCCATCCTCTCCTTTGACCCCTTGTTTAAGATTTCATTTATACAAAGATTCCCTCACTTGCCTTCACTCCTCAGATATTCATGTGAGGACTTGTCCTTGGTTCCCCTACTTTCTGAACAGGTTTCCCTTTTATTAATTTGGCCACCATCAGAAACAACCCCAATCACAAGTTTGGACTAAGTGATCAGTCAACTGGATATCAATTGGAGGTCAGTGCTGGGAACCTATGTTCATCCCTGCTGGACTGTTTCTAGATTAGAAGGTGTATTAGTCTGTTTTCACTCTGCTGATAAAGACATACCTGAGATTGGGTAATTCAAAAGAAAAAGAGGTTTAATGGACTTACAGTTCCACATGGCTGGGGAGGCCTCATAAGCATGGTGGAAGGCAAAAGGCAAGTCTTACATGATGGCAGGAAAAAGAGAATGAGAACCAAGTGAAAAGGGAAACCCCTTATAAAACCATCAGCTCTCATGAGACTTATTCACTACCATGAGAAGAGTATGGGGGAAACCGCCCCCCATGATTCAATTATCTTCCACAGGGTACCTCCCACAACACATGGGAATTATGGGAGCTACAATTCAAGATGAGATTTGGCTGAGGACACAGCCAAGCCATATCAGAAGGGGAGAGATTACCTTTTGTTTCTAGAAGCATTATCCAATAATCTAGTATTGTACAAATCTTCCCAGTTTCCTTTATGAAGAGAAAGAACACCCATACTTCATGTTACAGGAAGCAAAAATCTTATTGTTAATAGATGCCAATATCATATTTACATGTACTTTTTGCCTTTAAAATATTTTAAAATACATCGTTACATTTGAAAGCAAGTCTGAAAAATATTTCTTAGACATTGTTGCTAAGAAAATTCTTCCTTCTTCAATGAGAGGGCAAGATTACTATGAAAAATATTTTTTAAATTATTGACATGTTAATTCAATCTGAGTAATCAAGCATTAGGCAGAGGCTTGGAGAAAACTCTTAAATTATGATTCATACCATGTCTAAGTTGATACATAATATTTTAGAACCATCATCAACTAGGGACTGACTCTCTGCATGACAGAGAAAGCAGGTTTCTCATGACCAGAAATCTCAGATTTTCTGCAAGAATCTAAAAACTATTTTATTTTATTTTTTAAGACTGAGTTTCACTCTTGTCACCTAGGCTAGAGTAGAATGGTGCCATCTTGGCTCACTGCAACTTCTGCCTCCCGGTTTCAAGCGATTCTCTTGCCTCAGCCTCTCGAGTAGCTGGGATTGCAGGCACCTGCTACCATGCCCAGCTAATTTTTGTATTTTTAGTAGAGACAGTGTTTCACCATGTTGCCCAGGCTGGTCTTGAACTCCTGACCTCAGGTGATCTGCCCACCTTGGCCTCCCAAAGTGCTGGGATTACAGGCGTGAGCCACTGTGCCTGGCTTATTTTATTTTAAGGAAAAGTGCCTGTTGTGTATAATTCAAAGTTACTTTCCGTTAGAGTTATGTTCAGTATGTACCTACATATGATTTGCTATCTAAATTTCATATAAATTAAATAAAAATCATGGAAATATTTTGGCCATCCATGTATCCTCTTTTTTGCTTAGAGAATATGATCATTGAACTGGTCATTTTCAATAGCCAGTTGGACGAATGAATACTCATTGAGTTCTAATCACAGGGAGCTCTGGTATACTAGAAAGGACACTGGAGTGAGAGTTAGAAGACAAATACTTGAGTTCAGGCTGTGCCACTTATATGCTTATAAGTCTTTTATTACCTGGAGCAAATTACCATATCTGAAACTTGGCTCATCTCAATATCCGTATCTAAGGGTGGTTCTAAGCACCAAATCCAATCCAAGTACTTTACAAAGTGCTTGTCAAGTAAAAGGAAAAGTGTTCGGTGTTAGTCCTTCCAGAAGGTTCTGAGCAAGTGTATGTTTGTCTTAGTCACCATTACATTTCCAGTACGTAGGACAGTGGTTGACTCATAGGAGATGTTCAATACAGCCTTACTGAATGAATAATAACTGTTCTTCCCTGAAGATGATTCAGAGTGTCTTGCTCATATCACAGTTCGAATCATGAAGTTTCTTTTGTTTTCCCATGAATAACATCCGGAGGTTGGAATAAATAATCTGCAAAGTTCCTTCCAAATGTGACATTCTGTGATGCCAGGAATTTTCACTCTCGGGATCCTGAAGTGTCATGTAAACTCACTGCTCTGTTGAAGTCCCATATCTGTATGACAGAACAATAATAATTTTCAGAAACTGTTTAATTATCTGTCTACAATATATAGATCAGGGGAATCATCTTGACTTGCTCATTCCATTGGTTCAGAAAAATTAAAAGAAATTTGCCAATGAATGGTTAATAGCCAAAGGAAATATTCAAATTCATTTGTCTGTATAGACAGTCTGCTGAGTAATTCTTACTCCAGTTACTAAATCCTGTAGAAGAGGAAAATTTCTCATCTGTGAATCATGATTCTAATAAAATCTCCAAGGGCTGGTGTAAATACTTTTAAAAACACAAGTGCTTATTATTTCATGAGAGTTGCTGAGAAGATAAGGCATTGTTTATAGTTACAGCAATATATAGGGAAATTAAACCCGTACTCCCTTCTCCTTCTAGTTGTACTCTTAGGCTGGGAATATTTGTCTTGATTAAGCACGATTCCAAAATGACAATTCAGGGTTCAAGGCCTTTCATGAAGCCTTCATTACTATTGGAGAATAATGATCCCGGGGCAGATGCCAAAGATTATATGGGTGGGTAGACTTTTGGAGACACCGAGTCAGATTTTGTTTTCTGTTTTTCCTGCTATTTCTTCGGCTGGTGGGTGACCTCCACCTGTAACCTGAAGCACCTAAACATTTACAGATGGGTTTGTGACGCTCCCCAGCCTCTGCTTAAGTCACCAGTGTGAGCAGTCCAGCTGAGTGAATCCTGGTTGCATCTTCATCATTTAATTATTTGAACTGGGTTTACGGGCAGTAATGTGACTCCTCTCGTCTGTGGAACTTAGGAAGGCCTACGATGCTATTAAAAGAGGACTGGGTGAACTGCCTGGGGAAATCCAGGGCCTATGATTCAATTACAGGGGCTTTCACGGGGTCAGTCACTACCCGGAAATTACAAAATCAAGTTAAGGGTCCAAAAATAGCCTACATGTTAAATTGATCATGTTGATCAGATTTTAATCATGCTCTTATCTAGAACTAGATAATACCATGAAGGAACAGATCACGAACTATTTGTTCATCCAAGCGGTTCTTGTCTGATCGTTACTTCGTTGGGCAGCATAAAATATAAATTCAGTTTCGCCCATGAATTGTCATGGCAAAGACAGGCTTTCTGATTACTTCTGTCAGTTGTCAACTGCCCCAGATTCTCCAGCCAGCTGGGGTTACCCTTCTTTTTCTCTTTGAGACAGAGTCTCCCCCCGTTGCCCAAGCTGGAGTGCAGTGGTGCAATCTCGGCTCACTGCAACCTCTGCCTCCCAGGTTCAAGTGATTCTTCTGTCTCAGCCTCCCGAATAGCTGGGATTACAGGCTTGTGCTACCACGTCCGGTTAATTTTTGTATTTTTAGTAGAGACAGGATTTCACCATGTTGGCCAGGCTGGTCTCAAACTTCTGACATCAAGTGATCTGCCTGCCTTGTCCTCTGAAAGTACTGGGATTACAGGCATGAGCCACTGCGCCCAGCCTAGGGTTACCCATCTTGTTGTCCACCACTCACACTGTTGGTTTTTTTTTTCTGCACTCTACTTCATTTTACCTCCAGCATGTGCTCCCTGTTTCCCACCCTTTACTGGCACACATTAGACAGTATTTCAGTTTGTTCTCTGCTAAAATATCAGCTGGACCACACCAAGGGTACACGTGGTGGGGCAACTGGCAGTGAGGAGGGGCGTTTCAATGAACAAACTGCAAATGAGACCCATCCTGACCTTAAACTTGAAATTCTCTCTCTTCACTTGAAACCCAGACTTTCTTCATTTTGCAGGGTCTCCTGCTCATTATTACTCTCCCTGCTGACTATCTTGAGCAACTCAAAAGTGTTTAAATATTCGCTGCAGAGGTCTGCTGTTCTCACTCCTCCACCTTTCCAGGCATATGTATCTTGGGGATTTGGGGTTTTCTGTTTTTGTTTTTCCCACTGAGAGTATTGTGAAACTGAAGAATTCCTAAGAACTCTGCCTCCAGCTTCTAAAACCACATTATTGTTTCTCCTTGTTACCCTTCCATCCTTTGTCTGATTCCCCACAGTTAATGCCCATCCTAGAAACCCAGGAGCCTCACGCTTGCACAGACTCCAGGGACACAGAGTGCGGGCCTACAGGAGCTTCCAGTCAAGTTTTAGCCTTTTTTATTCTGCCCCATGATGCTGAGGGGTTTCACAACTACCCCTTTTCCTAAAGATTCCTTCCTAGGAAGCCTGATACATTAATACTAAGAAGGAATCCCATTCAACGAATGTTCTCGATGAGGTGTTCCTAACCGAAAGTGGCTTGCATTTTAATAGAGGGCTTAACCCAAAGTGTTAGACCAGTGATTCTCAACTGAGAACAATTTCACTCTCACCCCTCCTTCCTTCCCTGGGGAACATTTGGCAATGTCTGGAGACCTTTTTGGTTGTCACAGCAGGGAGTCAAGGGAGTTACTTCTGGCATATAGTGGCGGGGTAGAGACTAGGGTTGCTTCTAAACATCCTACAATGTTAGGACAGCCCTGTCACACAAGAAGTTAGAAAACAGGAAAATTTCATTGACAATTTCATTGACAATTTCAGGGCAAAAATATTTGGGGGAGATGTCCTTTGAAAAACACACACAGACACATGAATCACCACCCCTTTTTATTTGAATTTTTTAAGATATAGGGTCTTGCTGTATTGCCCAGGCTTGAGAGAAGTGGCACCATCATAGCTCTCTGTAGCCTCAAACTACTGGGCTCAAGTCATCCTCCCACCTCAGCCTCCTAAGTAGCTAGAACTACAGGTGTGTACCATCACACCCAGCTAATTTTATTTTATTTTATTTTGTAGAGACAGGGGTCTTGCTATTTTGCCCAGGCTGGTCTTAAACTCCTGGCCTTAAGTGATCTTCCTGGCCTTAAGTGATCCTCCTGCTTTGGTCTCCTAAAGTGCTAGCATTACAGGCATGAGCCACCATACCCGGCCACTCTCTCTTTTTCAGATCATCTAAGTAGGTGTGGTAGTTTCCAGATGGGTGGATGGAATCCTAGAGGGACAGTGTGCAGTCTAATCATGGGGCTACAATGCGGTGCTTGAAGTGCAGAACCCGTGCCTTAGTCAGCCAGGTTGCCCCAAAATATAGCTCATCTGAGAGGAAAAAGTGGGGAGGGCGGACTTCCTTTTCAAAGGAGAGTTTATTCCCATTTTCTGAGCTTTTACTGCTTGATAGAAGTAGCCCCCAAAATCAGGATGCACAGATTTCAGTAACCAGGCAAGGGATGCTCCATGTTTCTCACCAAGCAGAGAAAATGCTATTTCAACCCAGAGTCAGCACTTACAGGGAATGCAATAATTTGAGAAGTTGATGGGAGTGAGTTAGCTGCTAGGGAAAGACACCAAATGTATAAACACTGACAAAACATGCTAACATCAAGAGAGGGCAAGCACTCAGATTGGTGCACACAGGAAAACACAGGGCGAAAATGTGGCATAATTTCTCAATTTTTAACCTAAGTTTTACCAATCAACTCACAAGAATAGCTATCAGTGAGGCAAGTCAATTGCCTTCCTTGAACATCTTTACAAACTTGAAAGATGCCTCTTGATTGAGTTGTTTGAAGTACGGTCCTGAGAAAAGACAAGGGAATAGTTCCCATAACCTGCAGGGACTTCTTTTCACCAGAGGGTTTGGCAAGACTACCATGAGTTTAAAATAACAGAGTTAACACTGAAAATTCACTTTATTATGTTTTGATTTCAAAGAAAACGTAGACTTGTAAATAACAATAGTTCTTTGTAACAATCTGCATGACACTTTTATTAGCTAGTGGAAGTGGGAGGTTTGGTTAAACAGGAATCCATGTGAATATTGGGGGGAAGAAAACTAGAGTTGGAACAACTATGATTTAGAAAAATAATAATCATGTTGGGTTTTGCAAACCACCTGTCACCTTGCTGATCCCCAGAAAAATGTAAAGAACAATCTCATGGATGAGTGAAAATTTTCTCTGCCTAGATAAGGAGAAGGTCAAAAGACGCACAGCTTAGCTGTCAGCTCCCACCAGCAGATTGCTTTTCAGAGGCTCAGTGTGGACCTGACAAAAGCTATTTACCAGCTTTGGAACTGGCAAGGTTTATTTGTTGAGTACAACTCTTGCTCTTAAGATAAGGAAACCCACGTTGAAGTACAGTAAATAGACACAAAAGAATGGTTCTGGTCCATTGGACACCCCTCTGAGCCTTTATTTTGAGAGTCGGCAAGAGGAGAGATGAATGTTTTTCAGCTGAGCGAGACAACAGCCCCGGGCCAGCTTTTAATAACCCAGAAGTAATAACAATAACCCGCCTGAACAAGCCGGCCAGGAGAGCGCATGCACGGTCATGTTGTCCGCTTCTGAGACAGCCCTGCTTTAGGTCTGTTAGAGTTGATGTGAGGTTCCTTCATAAATTAATATGGCCTAGAAACGTCGATGTGAAACTGGATTTTCTGACTTTAAAGCTACCTTCTTTGAAAAAGAAATGTAATGTCTGATTTTTTTTCAGACTTTGTAATAATTCTAGTTAAAAAAAGAATACAGTTGTGACCATTTCAAAACACCTCTTGAAATTAATATTGGCTGCCTGGAACAGAGCTACACAATAGGTATGGACAACCTGAGCCATGGCTGGGGTCCCTGAGCCCAGTGGGCCTCATGATGGCTCAGGAAGTAGGTGCTGAATGTAGGGACAGGGAAGTGACAGCAGGAAGAAAGGTGGGGGTTACCAACAAAAGCAGAAAAAGCCACTGGCCCCCACCCCTCATTTTGTTTAAGACACATAGTCTCACTCTGTCACCCAGGCTGGAGTGCGATGGCGCTATCTCTGCTCACTGCAACCTCCGCCTCCTGGGTTCAAGTGATTCTCCTGCCTCAGCCTCCTGAGTAGCTGGGATTACAGGCACCCACCATCATGCCTGGCTAATTTTTGTATTTTTAGTAGAGACGGAGTTTCACCATGTTGGTCAGGCTAGTCTCAAACTCCTGACCTCAAGTGATCCACTCGCCTTGGCCTCCCAAAGTGCTAGGGTTACAGGCATGAGCCACTGTGCCTGGCCTGGAAAAAGCCGCTGCCCTTGATCACCAAGCTTGGCCAGTCACCTGGCAAAAGTTACCAGGTTCTTTCCTTCTCATGTCCCCTCCCAACATCTGGTGCCACCCAGATGCCACATGATAGATCCCTCTTTTCAGATGTTTATTTCAATCTGGTGACACCTGGAGAAGGGAGAGCAGATAGCATTCTGGGGTGCCCTATGCCTCTCCTGCTTCCATTCTGAGACATCTGTAGTCCAGTAACATGCCAGAGCTCTCTCTCATCCCTGAGGGGCACAGAGCCAGAGCTTAGTGTGGTCATGGCACTGGGGACTAGCGTGCTTGAGCTTAAGTCACTTGAGTGGATAAATCGATCTCTTAAGGCAGAGCATTAACTCTTTCAGGCCTTGGGGGGCTACCCAAGATGCTGAAACTGAATGCACATTGACAAAGTGTGTTCCGAGAATAGAGACAAATATCAGTCAGCACCATGAACCAACTTACAGAACCAAATCTGTTGAAGAAAACAACTTATATGCTCAGTCTCAGGGTCACGTGCAGATTATATCTTTATTGTAGAAAACTCCAGTGAACTAGTTTATGTCCTATTGTGGGAACTTTTTCAGATATTGTAGAAAATTAATGGACATTATCTTGGACCTAGAAAACTTCAATTTATAATAAGATTTTAATAAAGAGGAAATTTATAAGGGGATTTCCCAATTATTTTGTTTTGGCTAATTTGTGCCATATATTCCCCTTAAAAGCCTCAGATAATTCAGAGTTTCAGTGTATTTCAGGTTCCTGGAATACTGATCCTCTACCAAGCTCTAAGGCAAAGGAGTTTAAAATTACCTTCATTTGTTGTGTAATTTTTTTCCCGAACAATAGGCATTTCCTCTTTCAGAAGTAAAAGCCGATAGCAATATTTCATTCTCTTATTTTTCCCACCTCAGTGGCAGGACCCACTGCCACTTGCGATGGTTGCCATAATCTCCCTTATGGATTAGGACAATTTATGTAGGTTCCTACGTGGATATGCCTTGTCCCCTTGCTACTTACCAGGAGGGATATATCTCAGCATAAAAAGAATGTCAGATCTAAACATCCCAGGCATAAAAAAAGTAGCAAACACACCATTGGAAGCTAAAATTATTTAAAATCCACTGAGTTAATTCTGGGAGAAGCTAGTTTCATTTAATGGATAAAGTCCTACACTATCTCAAACACTCAAGAGTGTGGTCCTATTTGTGATGGAGCATTGGGCAATGCCTGATATGTGCACCAATCCCTTCGCCTCTCTTGGTCTCAATTTCCCCAAACTGAAGGAAGCTGAGATGTCTCCTAAGATCCTTTCCAATTTGAAACACAGCCTGGATTGATGATTTCACAGTTCATCCAGCAGGAGGAAGGGCTGATGGCTGTGGGACCCCCATGAAAGTGCCTTCGCACTCTCATGAAGGAATTCACACCAACCTTCAGTGTAACTGAAGACTGAGCAGCTGCCCACGTGCCTGGCCTTCTTCACACCAAGCTCAGAGCAGCTACTGTCATTCCACTGTTCCCACCATCCGAATCCATAGAATAAAAGGAGGAAAGAGTCACTTTGGAAAAGTTAGACAACAATTTGGGAATGAGGGAAAGGGGATGAATTCTGACATTTTTAAGAGGGCTGGAGGCAAATGTTAACTATGGCAAAGTACTCCAGTAGGTTGTTTTGTACGAGTCTCAGTCTAAATGACCTTACTGTATGGTATTAAAGAATGAGGAAGAACCAATAATTTGATACCAGATGCATGTAATGAAATATCCTGTTAATGTAGCACTGTAAGGAAGTCATATACAGAATAAGAACCAAATTTTTCAAGAAGACGAGAAGTAGCTATTTCACCTTTCTTTCATTTAACATAAAAAAACGGTGCAGGCAGCCTCTCCATTTTCCCTGAATGTCATCTTTTGGCTGATGGCAGAAGCCAACCACTATTTGCATACTGATGCTCCCATAATTACAGTTGAGTCCCTTAAACATAGTCTCCAAGTTACGATTTGTTTGCAATATAATATAGCAGGGTTACCAACTTTATAAGCAATGCTATGTGTCATTTGCTTTAGGCTACAGTATCACATCATCTTGTAAGCATCAAATAAATACAATTAAATATGACAGGTCTTTAAACTGGGCTTGAAGGGTGATGGGCATTAGCAGACGGCAGATGTGGCCGACTTCTTTCAGGCATCTGCTTATTGTAAGGCCGCCCCAGGCACGAGTTAGCTCTGGAAACCTCTCTGTCAGCATTTTAGTTCACCAATCTTGTATCCCCAAAATTTTCATCCTTCAAGTCATTTCAGTTATGAGATTCCATGGGTCACATGCATAATATGAGATAGGAATTTTATTCTCCCTTTTTTTCTTGATCTGTACAGATATATTTCTGATATTCCATCCACTAAATTATTTTCCACCATATTCACCCAATAGTTACAGAATATTGCCAGACCATTCATCTTCTTTTTAATTCCCTTCAGATTCTAAGTGAGAAGGAACTCTCATTCCCTAAAGATTTTTTATATCAAGGGGACAGTAATGCAAAGCAATCCCTTTCTGAGGCTTTTGCTCTTACAAAGATACAACACACCATAGTACCAAAGGACACACGTCCCCACCTTGTTACATCAGATTTTAATATGGCAATAAATGCCTTGAAAAATACACATTTTAAACTTAAAAGGGTATTGAAAGCCATTCTTCTCCAGGTAATTACCAATTACCCCTAAGGGTGGTAGCTGTAAAACCACTTGATCAGACAAAAGTCTTGGTCTTTTCAAAAGTTAAAGTTAAGTCAGGGGCAGTTGATTCTGCTTTCTTTACTGTTCCCATCTGAGAGAAGTATGGAATTTCTTAATTGGGACCATTTGTGGGAAGACATTGAGAAAGCTCCTTTGAGACACTTTTTTTTCTGCTTGGCCAACTGCTCTAGAAAGAACAAACGTCAAGGTGGGTGGAGACAGTGGTCTGGGCCCACCACCCTCCCGGTTGAACAGCCTGTCATGCTATTTCCAAAGAGAACTCGCCAGGAGGGGAGATGACTGCAGAACACCAGGAGATGGATAGAATAGGGTAGGCTTTAGGTGCAGCATGTGGCCCCCCCGTCCTGGGGCCCCCAGGGAGGAAGAGGGGGCTTCCGTTGAGACAAAGGCCACATGCCTTAGGAAATATCCCCCCAGAAAGAACCCAAAGGTCCAGTGTTCTTGCAGATCCAATGGAGTCCTTGTAGAAGGGAAGGTGGATGGTGACGCCTGCTGGGGTCATGTAGGGGTTGTCCAGTCAGCGTTCTTGGGGGCCTTGCATGTGTGCACATCCAGAGCTTCCAGGCAGTCCTGACAGCGCACGGCGCAGCACCAGTGGAACTTACACCCACACTTGGTCATCCGGGTGACATGGGAGGTGTCGTAGCCTCTCCCACAGCACATGACTTCACAGCTGTCCATGCCCCGGGAAGTCAGGTTGCACACACGGCCTGCTGTACCCAGGGAGCCTGGAAGACAAGCCAGGGAGTGTTACTGAAAAGGTCTGGGTGGAATCCAATATGCCTCCAGAGGAGGAGTCACGAGGTCCATCCTCCAGGACAGAGCCCTCACCCTGTCTTCCTACAGCCTGGGGCTGTTATACTCGTTCTGTGGGCCCATGCCATGTGTGCAAATCCCATTATGCCAGCTGCAGAGAGTGCAGTGGTGCTGAGAGGGCCGAGTCCCAAAAAGGTGAACATGAAACTTTGGATTTCCTTGGACACCCTGAATCCAGCTCTCCCACTTCTGAGTTGGATCGACTTTTCAGATTATCCTTACCCAGCCTTGAATTTAAGGATCCTTGATCGAGCAGAGCCAGATCAGAATAAAAGAAGGATCCATCCTGGCTCCTTCTCCCTACCTCAAACCACATTAAGGAAGCAGTGACCAAGGTTAGCTCTCTTAAAATTTGTCAGGGCATGCAGCCCTCAAAGGGAGGGAATTTTATCTCCATAGACCTGATTACACTGGCTTATGAGAAAGGGAATAGAACTCTGGTTCTGAAGAGGAGACATGGGCATCATTTGTGTGAGACCCTGAGGAAGGAGAAAGGCCCCACCAGGTTTATCATATTAACTGTCTCTCCTGCTGCAGTCTAGCAGGACATATAGATGTGTGTGAGGTCCCAGGCGAAGCCAGGATTCAAGGCCTTCAATAAACAAAATTGGCATAGAAAATCTGCCAGGAATTACCAATGGAACATTGTCTTAGTTAATCAGGGTGATGTTTGCTAAATGGCAATCCATATTTAGGTATTTGTTTCTGAAAAATAATTTTAAAGCTAGAAAGCCTTTTATTCATTTACTCTACTCTTGGGGACGCACTCAGAATTCTTTTATAAGCACATTATCAGACAACAGAACAAAGCGTTGTAGACATTTTGGGAGAGTATGCTGGGCTTACCATGATCCTTTCTGCTTCCTCCCCCACAGAGATGGGCACCTGGCAGCCATGTTGTATAACATCACCCTGCTCACTGGTGAACAATGATTGGACCAGGGGCAATCAACTGACTTGTGCTGGGCCAATCAGGTAAATTCCCTGTTGATTTGTGATTTTGACACAGATGATCACTATTGCCACTTAGTTGCTGTTGGCAGCTGTACACCATGGTGAGGTCTGTGGACTCGAGGAGGTCCACAGAAAAATAGAAATGAAGCAAATATACAGTGACAGTGAAGGCAAGACATGGAAAGAAATGCTGCCCAGATCCTGAACTATTTTCTGGTTCTGCTTCCATTTCTCCCTGAGGCCTGACTGCATTCCAACGTTTGAGTTCCTAGAGACTCTGTATCCTTATAAGAAGCTTCCCCTTGTGGCTTAAACTGTCCCAGTTTCTATTGCTTGCTATCAACAATCCCACCTAATTGATAAACCTAGAGAAGCTAAACTCTTATTTAAAAAACAAAACAAAACGACTTATATCAGGATGAAAAAGACAGTGACTTAATTCATTTTCAGTTTCTCCATCATTTAACTAGGAATGTCTTCCTTTTGATATCTCTGACAATGCCTCGTGACTATCTCTCTGTTTATCACAGTCCGCTCTGTGTTAGAATTATCTACAGAAATGTCATGTTGCCCTGCCTGTTCGGGATGACCAGGGAAGCAGCAAGGTTCAAGCAGGGCACGGGGTCAAGAAGAGGAGAGGGTGGGGCAGCGTTTGGTCAGAATGATTGGCGGCGGAGAGCAGGAAGACTGGCCGGGGAACTTCATGAGGACAGGAAGGATGGCAAAAGGCCGGGGTCAGGGTGGAGGGTGGGTCAGCCAGGGATGGCTCCGAGCCTGCATCGTGCTGAAGAAGCATGGGGTTAGAAGAGGCAGCAGCTCAGCTTGGATTCCAGGCAGCCATCAGGACAGTCCTCAAAATTTACTGATTATGCAGAAAGGACTCACTGCCAAATGCTGCCTCTTCACAGCACACCCATTATTTCATTCAGTAAACATTTAGTGAACACAAACATATGTAAGACACTGTGCCAGCTGCTTGGGGCTTGGGGCACAAGGGAGAATAAAATAAATAGGACCAAGTTCCTATTCTCAGTGAACCCTCTATATGGCGCAGAGTTAAATATGTAAAGAGATACTTCCACTACTTTGGGTTGTTTGATTTGCTAAGGACCTACTGTAACCCACAGTACAGTCACGTGCAAAGCACCACAGCAAACAGAGCTCAAAGACAGTCAAATGAGGTTATTTAGAGCTTGGACAATCAGCGTTCAAATCCCAGATTTGCCATGTATCAACTGTGTGGCCTTGGGCAAGTTACTTAAACTTGTTAAGCTTCAGTTTCCTCCTGTGCAAAACTGGAATAAAAATAGTTCTTTCATCATAGAGCTTTTGGTGAGAACATAATGAGATAGTGCATGAAAGTGCCTGGCATAAATTAAGTGCTCAATAAATGTTAACTATCCATATCTTCATCTAGCAAGTGTTTATTGAGTGACTACTATGTGCTAGGCACAGTTCTGGGAACATGGGATATATCAGAGAACGAAAACGAAGATCCTGCCCTCAGGAGCTTATGTTCTAAGGGCATGAGCCAAGCATATTATAATAGTGATATTTCTTGGTATTAATAGTAGCAAATAGATCCATCAACTGCACAGTTTTACAGAGGAGGTAGCATTAGAGATAGGTGTAAAGGATGACTAGAAGATTTGCAGGTAAAGAATAGGGTAAACAGCAACCTGGGCAAGATAGAACCTTCTGGCAGAAATTCTGAGGGCAAGTTCACAACAGACTGCTGATTCAGGGAGGGTATTAGGGACAATGAGCATAGAAAGGGAGGCTGGAGCAACAGGTTAAAGGGTCTGTTGTTGTTGTTGTTATTGTTGTTGTTTGAACAGGGTCTCACTCTGTCACGCAGGCTTGAGGGCAGTGGCACGAACATGGCTCGCTAGAGCCTCGACCTCCTGGGCTCAAGGGATTCTCCCATCTCAGCCTCTCAAGTGGCTGGGACTACAGGCACACACCACCCCATCCAGCTAATTTTTGTATCTTCTGTGGAGACAGGGTCTTGCCATGTTGCCCAGGCTGGTCTCAAACTCCTGGGCTCAAGCGATCCTCCTGCTTTGACCCCCACCAAAGTGCTGGGATTACAGGCGTGACTCACACGCCTGGCCTAAAGGGTCTTTATGCCATGCCACAGTTTGATTTTTATTACAAGGTGGGTGGTGGACCTGTCTAGACCTTTAATTCTGAAAACTATGTCGCGAAGGTTAAGTCTGGAAGAGCAGCTTAGGGCAGGGAGGAGGGCTGTTGGAATACTTCAGACAAGAGATATTGCGTGAAGAAACAAGCAGAACAAATACATGATTGGCTGAAGAGGGTGAACCACTAGAACTTGATGACTCATTGAATTAAGGAGTAGAGGGAGTGTCAAGTAGGAAAAGACTAAAAAAAAGTTAATTTGGCTGCACACCAAGGAGGTAACTGGCACCCTCGATGAGAGCAGTTTCAGTGGATGACATAGATGAATGTGGTGGAGGAGAGGACATGGGGACAGTGAGTGTAGGTAAAGTTTTCAAGAGGCTTGGTGATGAAGAGGATGAAAGAGAGTAGGGCCAAGAGTGGTGATAAAAGCAAGGGTGGGACTTGAAGATTATTTTAGGCCATTACATTTTCCGGTGGTATGTTTTGCAGCAGTAGATATCTGCACAAGGTTTTCATTTCAGATTAGGTTTTCATGTACCTAAAGTACAAAAATGGGAAAAACTAGTCATTGCTATTAAAAGGAGGTGATTTTCCTTAGGGAATAGAGAAAAAGAGCATGAGACATGCCTCTGGAATACTGGGCCCCTTCAGGTTTTTTATCTGGGCACAGGTCATGTGGGTGTGTCCATTTGTGAAAATTCACTGTGCTGTACACATGGAATGTGGGCACTCTTCTGCATTTCATATTTCAATAACAAGAAGAAGGTGGTAGAGGAAGAGGAGAAGGGGAGGGAGGAGAAAGAAGGGGAAGAGGAAGAAGGGAAAGAGGAAGAGGAGGAGGAAGACAAAGAGGAGGAGGAAGAGAAGAGGAAGAGGAGAAAGAGGAGGAGAGGGAGGAGGGGGAGGAGGAGAAAGAAGAAAAAGGAAGAGGAGGAGGAAGAGAAGGAGAAAGCAATGGTGGCATGTGCCAAGGCCAGGAAATGAGCAAAGCTCTGCAACGTGTGAGGAGCAGGAAAGTGTTCCCTATGGCTGGTATACAGTACTCAAAGGGGAGAGTGTCGGGAGATGAGGCTGGAGTGGTGAGGGGAAGCTGCATTGGGAATGGTCAAGGGGTTTAAACTTGACCTTGAGGGCAACAGAATGCTATTAAGGGCTTTCACACAAAAGGGCAACATGTTCTCATTTGTGTTTCAGAAGGATCTCCAAGGGTGTGGGGCTGGAATGAAGTGGAGGGGGCTGGAGTGAGGACAAGAAGACAAGTTAGAGACCAATACAGACTCTGGGCAGGACATGAGTGGCCTGGATTAAGACAGTGGTAGTGGGAATTGGAGCGGTTACTAGAGTCAAGAGAAGGTGAGGAGGCAGGACCTGTGGGACATGGTGACTGAGTGGAGACTGGGGGAGGATGAGAAAAGTCAAGGTTTCTCAGGTTCTGGCCTGAGTGACTGTTGGTGCTGTTAATTCCCTGACATGGGGGACACTTGGTTAGGGGTCAGCTTAGAGAAAAGATAATGAATTCAGTTTTCAACAGGTTGAGTTTGCTGTGACTGTGGGGCATTCAGGTAGAAATGTTTGCTGAAAATACTCTCTGGGACTCAGGAGAGAGGTGGGCATGAAGACTCAGGTTTAGAAATCTTTTGTGCAGTGGTGGTAACTGAAGCCACGGGTGTGAATGAGACCCCCAGTGGGTGTGAAAAGTGCTCTCACTTGGTATCCCAGAAGTGACTCTTAATTTTTACTTTTTTGTTATTGTTCACATGCCCTGAGCAGCAGTAAACATTCTTCCCTTCTACTGATCTGTATTTATCAAAATGGGAATACTGTACCATGCATTAGAATTCTTTATCTGCCGTAGGGCTTTGGGCTTAAGGGGGCCAGGATAAGGAGGTGAAGTGTCTCGTTCCTGACTCAGACTGTTGGCCTTTCACTGAAATCTAACTTGGTGGTCTTTCTTTCCTGAGTGGCTTCCAGCCTAACAAGGTTTGAGCTTGTGGTCTGACTCAGCCTTCTGTAATGGTCATGGTGTCTTTTGTCCCCCAGATACAGAAAACTGAACCAGACTGTCTGAACAGAAGGATTGCTCAGTGTAGTGACCTCAACACCATCAGAACTCAGAGAGAGGAGCAGACAAAGCTATGACCATTGACAAAAGCTTAACTCAGAAGTGGTTTCAGTAAAGGGAACAAAGCCTCTGGCAACGAGATGTCTCAGTAGTTCAATGTTCAGTTATAAAATGCTGGAAAACACAATCTGAACATGCCACTCTCCACCGGCTGCCCAAACAGGGCATAATGAGGGCCCAGAAGATGGAAAATGAGAGAGGGTTTTTGAGGATTGAGAGCCACTGATGAGAGAACAGCAGTGAGGTCGCAGCCTGGGGCTGTGACGGGCCCCCATGAGGCATCGGGGCACCAAGGAATGGGCCAACTGGGCGGGAAAGGGCGGTCCCTGCAGCTGGAAGGGAGGATGAGGCTGCCTAGTGATGGATGACAAATTGGCCCTGTTTAGGGGTTTGGATCTAATTAGATCTAATGACAGGCTGTAGGGCAGAAGGGCAGTTTTGACACTTGCTGTCATTTTAGCAGAACATAGAGCCATTTCATAGAAACCCTGAAAAGAACATTTCCAGAGTGCAGAATCTATACAAAATCGCTGGCATTACTTTCCCCTTAATGAATTACAATAAAGACTCATTATTATCAATAGCAGTAGGGCCATACTGTTCCATTGGTCTTTCCAAAACAGAAAGCATCACCATTATGTTTCCAATAAAATATAAGAACCAAGAGTATGTGTGTATGTGTGTGTGTTTTAATGAAAAGGAGCCACTGACTTTTACCAACTGCCTATTTGTTTAGTTCTAAATCTTTGGGACACATACTTTTAGATGTTTTTTCTCAAATAATATACAAACCTGTTAACTGAGTCACTCACCCTTGCTTGGGCCACAACAGGAACCACTGGGGAGACAAACCCAGCTACATCCATCAGCCTTAATCCCATAAGGGTGAGTTTTCACATTTTCCAAGCTGAATGGAGTGAAAGTTCATTCATCCTTTCTCACTTTTTTTTTCCCATTCCTTCTTCTTCTTTCTTCCTTTCCCTCTATCTTCTTTTCACTCTCTTTCTTTCCTTTCTGTTCACAACTGGAGCCAATATTTATGGAGCACTTATGTGAGCTAGGCCCCATGCTAAGCATTTTGCCTGCATTGTCTAATTTAATTCTCATAAGCTTATAAGGAAGGTACTATTATTATCACCATTTTGGAAATGAGGAAATGGAGATTCAGGAAGATTAAGTAACTTGCCCAAGATCACACAGGCAGCTGGTGGCAAGGACAAGATTTGCCAGCAGGCTTGCCTGACTGTAGAGCTCAAGCTCTTGACAGTCGTGACATTCTGCCCCTTTGCCAAGTGCCCAGTCCTGGTGCCCGGCCAGGCACCAGAAAGCAGCCTGCTTTATAACATTATGTGACCAGTGCAGCAGCGTCTTTCCCGTACTCTCTTCTAATTCTTTTATCAAATGAGTAACGTGCAAAGATCCTGACATGTAACTTTTTGGGGAGAGGGCCTTTTTCTTCAGCTCATGATATGCTGTAGACAATTACAACACATAAAGTTATGTAAGAAACTGAAAAAAAGACTGGGTTAACATGGTGTCAGTTGCTCATGCTGCATTTTTCCTATACTGATATTCCTACTGGATGCCTGTAACCTTTAAGAGAAATGAGAATAATTTGTTTGTAATGCCAGGATGCATGTCTCCAAATTATGTGTGCCCTCAAGGTGGTTTTAATATGTCACTGATGTGGCCAACGCCGAGGACATTGAGCCCTCTCTAGGCAGAACCTTCTGGTTCAGAGAAGCCAATAGCATCAATTTGTATCTCATCAAGAATATAATTACTCAGTCTGATCATCTACCTAACTCTTCATACTTCATTTGAAGATTCTCTGAGCCAGTTCCAACAGCCATCTTGATCTTTATAGGACAAATATTTGTACTACACTGTATCTACAAAACAAGTGTAGCTGGCTCTTAAAAATACTCCAGAAGAGACATTTTAAAAATAGTTTCAATTACCGGTCCTATCATTAGAGTCTCCCAAATTGATACTTTAAAAGGATAAACATATATTTGGATGCTTCACATTTAACATGTTTGTTCTACAAAATCATTCATGTTGGTTTATAATGTTATTTCTTATTGCAGTTTGATTTACATAGTTCACCTAAGAGGAAAGTGACAAGTTGGAAATTCATTTTCCCTGACTTCCTTTTGCTTTATATTTGTGAAGTATTCCCAGGATGTGTGGCCTGCCTGAGTCCAGAGCCCAACTCCCAGACACAGAAGGTTGCAGACTCGAAACTTCTTGTCATCTTTATACCAAACAATTGTGAGATCATCGTCCTAAACCCAGTGTCTATAAGATCCAGGCAAAGTCATTAAGGTTTGGCAATGTCTGTGCTGTGGGAAGGAGCTGCTTCCAGCCAGATGGACCTTTTGCTTGCCCATATGTGTTGTCATCCTGACTCGCACAAGAGCTCACAAATGCATAAGATTAAAAAAAAGGACAAAGAATTGGAGTTTCTAAATCACATAAGTTTGGGACCATGTAACACTTTTGGTGGAGCAATGCCGAGGGAACTTGATGGAATTGAGCATCCCATTTCTAGAGCTATAAAATTAATAATGGAGTCAGGGTTCCCAGTGTAAAAACATTTCTGTCTCCACTAACATGCATCTTGCTGACAGCAGAGGAGGAACAGAGGGGTTTTTGCTAATAGTTCCCAGACCCATACCTCTGGGACCTGGAGGAAGGGCTCCCTCCTCTCTCAATCTCTCTTTCTCTCTCTCTCCCCGCCCTTCTCTCCCTACTCTCTCTCTCTGTCTCTATCTCTCCCTCTCCTCCTCACCTCCTTCTCCCCCCATCCCCTCTCTCTGGATAGGCCTGTGTCTGGAAATTCCTGCCACTCCAGGATGACAGAGGCCCATATGTTGACTATTAGGGCATAAAGCAAGATTCACTTAAGCCTGTCATCCAATAGGCTGTTTCTCCTCTGGTTGACTTACATGTTGTCATTAATGACACAGATTTATTGAGGGAACAAAAGTATGTTAAAGAGCAAATGTTAGAGACCGCACATTCATCCACTGGTCAGGCTCACCCCTTCCTCACATTTGGACTGCACAGCTTAAGCTACATAGGAAAGACAATATCTTCACTTATCTCAGATGATTTTATTCAGTGTTTTCATAAGTTGGAAAAGTTTGACTGGCACAGGAAAGCATGTCCCATTAAATTAGCAAATCTTGTAATGGAATTAAAGTTGTTCTGGTCAGACTCTGTGAGGCTTTCCATATCTGGCACTACATAGCCTACTCAAAGCTATTTCCCACTGTAGTCCACCTGTACCTGCTAACCAGGGTATCTCTTCACTGTCCCACTGAGGTGACTTTCTGATGTCACAGTCATGTAGACTGTTTCCTCATAAGAGTTACTCTCGGCCGGGCACGGTGGCTCACACCTGTAATCCCAGCACTTTGGGAGGCCAAGGCAGGCGGATCACAAGTTCACGAGATCGAGACCATCTTGGCCAACATGGTGAAACCCTGTCCCTATTAAAAATACAAAAATTAGCTGGGCATGGTGGCGTGCCTGTAGTCCCAGCTACTCAGGAGGCTGAGGCAGGAGAATCGCTTGAACCCAGGAGGTGGAGGTTGCAGTGAGCCAAGGTCGTGCCACTCTACTCCAGCCTGGGCGACAGAGCGAGACTGTCTCAAAACAAAAACAAAAACAAAAAGTTACTCTCATCTGCTGCATTGGCCTTTCCTGTAACTCCTTCCATCAGAAGTCTTCCCATCCTTCCAGATTCAGGCCTACTTCAGCATTTTCTATACAGCACTTTTGGTCTGCAAGCCCAGCTAACCTCCTTCATTAGGCCTGTAATGCACATCACGCCACAGGGTTCATGCACTGTTTGGAAATATTTGATCATTTTTCATGCATCTTGTCTCCCCAGGGACAGGGGTTGGGTCTTATGCTTTCTTCTTATGCTTTCTTCTATATACTGTGTGGTCAACACATATGTGCTGATTTATTAAATATTACATTAAAAATAGTGTCTTAAAAATTTAGATCAAGGCTGGGTGTGGTGGCTCATGCTTGTAATATCAGCACTTTGGGAGGTCAAGGTGGGCAGATCACTTGAGGTCAGGAGTTCAAGACCAGCCTGGCCAACATGGTGAAACCCCATCTCTACTAAAAATACAAAAATTAGCTGGCCATGGTGGTGGGCACCTGTAATCCCAGCTACTCGGGAGGCTGAGGCACGAGAATCGTTTGAACCCAGAAGGCAGAGGTTGCAGTGAGCTGAGATTGGGCCATTGTACTCCAGCCTAGGTGACAGAGCAAGACTCCGTCTCAGGGAAAAGAAAAAAAAAAATTAAGATCAGCTTTCCTTTTGCCTGATGAGGGCACATTTCTCCAGGGACTGGTCACCCAGTCTTCAGGCACCATGGTGGCAGCAGACCAGCTAAACCTTGGCTCTGTTCAAATGATCTTGCTTGGTATATGGAAAACACATACCAAAAACGTGGCACATTTTTAAATGATAGAAATTAAAAACGACAACTTAAGAAAGTTTGTGGTATCAATTTAAGGTTCTGTTATTGCAAACTTAATTAAACTTAATAATTAATTCATTCACTTACTGAATCAAAGGAATCTTAGAAATTGCTAGATGAAACAGCCATTTCTTAAGAGACCCAGAGAAGTTAATTTGCCCATTAGTCCAATTGGAGAAATAGTGATATGCAGCAATCTGTAGCACCAAAGTCTCCTTATAGATCACACAGGGCTCTTTCCCTAATAATATGAAATATGCATATCTTTAAAAAAGATATTTACCAGTACAAAATAGGTGTCATGCGGAAAGCTTAAATGAAGTAAGCACATTTGTTATTTTAAAGTATTTTAACGTCATCCTTTTGTTTGCAACACATTTAATTGGTAATTCAAAATGAGTAGTTTCTATTTCCAAAATACAAAGATAAAAGGACATCTATTTGGTAAAGTATTTGTCAGTAGTTCAAACTATGTCAAAGAATTAGAAATAAGAAAATAAACATTTTTTTTCCTGAAAAGTATCTTTTTTTTTTAGAAAAAAATCCTTTTTTCAGTATTCACAATTCAATCTGATTACCACTGTCAATTCAAATTAAGGCACATTTTAGTGTATCCTAAAAATACAGTAATTCTACTAAGTTTGTATTTTAAAAATAACACAGATTTATAGATTCTGCCTACAACATCAAAGAGCATTGGATGTGAAAAGTATTTTTGCTATGTTAATATGAGAATTAGGAACTACTCAGGGAGGCCACTGATAGTAGTGAGTGAAAAATGCCCCTCCAAGAGTAAAAGAACTGAGTCTCTGCTGCCAGTTAAAAGCAATAGATATAGTCTGCTGATGCATTAGTTCACGTTAGACTTTTTTTTTTTTTTTTTTTTTTTGAGACAGAGTCTTGCTCTGTTGCTCAGGCTGGAGTTCAGTGGTGCAATCTCGGCTCACTGCAAGCTCTGCCTCCCAGGTTCACGCCATTCTCCTGTCAGCCTCCTGAGTAGCTGGGACTACAGGCGCCCACCACTACGCCCGGCTAATTTTTTTGTATTTTTAGTAGAGACTGGGTTTCACCGTGTTAGCCAGGATGGTCTCGATCTCCTGACCTCATGATCCTCCTGCCTCGGACTCCCAAAGTGCTAGTATTACAGGCGTGAGCCACTGCGCCCGGCCCACTTGAGACTTTTTATCTCCAGGGGAATAGCCAGGCAAGCAACATCTGAAACTCCATAAGTGCCTCATGAATGCGCCTGAATATGAGGAAAAATTCCATTGAACACTTAAGCTTAAATGGGAATTTTCATAGGCTGTGAGTTAAAAGCTAAGCAGTGCTGGGTGGAGATGTGCTTAGTAATCCCCTTCAAAGGAACCAAGTTATCTTTAAGCTATGAAGCAGTGCTAACACACAGAAGAATGCAGCTAATCTAATGAAACTATTTTATGTTTTTTTATAATTTGCCATTCAATTCACTTCAACACATGTTTGTGTACTAGGAGTTGGGGAACTAGTGAGCAAGGCAGATACAGTTCCTGCCGTCACAGGATCCTCAGTGGACTCCAATGGTACAGGCAGGTCACAAACACATGTTTATACAAATTCGCTATACACACTATGGCACATGCTATGCTCAAAAGAACATAGCTCTGTTTGGACCTAGGGGTTGGTAGTAAGGATGGAGAAGCAGATAGGTCCTTGACACATTTAAGAGGTCCCAGTGGTACCCGGGATGATGGAGGTGACAAGGAAGGAGTGTAAGGAATGACTCGCAGGTTTATGCTTGACCATGGAAGTGGGTGGCAGGCAGTACCATTTTCTGAGATGAGGAGAGCTGGGGGAAAACAAGTTTCAGGGGACGGGGCAAATAAGGAGTCCAGTTTTGAGCAGAAGCAGGTTGATATAATTGTATGAAATCTGGGTGAAGCTGTCAAGCAGGGAATTGGATACAGGATGATGGTACAGAAGGCAGACAAGGACAGGGACAGCATTTAAAACCATAGGAATGGAGAGACCAAACCAGGGAGAAAGTACAGAGAGAGAGCAAAGAGAGTTCAGACAGCCTGGAAGATCTTCAAAATTTAGAGAAGGAGAAACTAGCAACTGAAATCAGAAAGGACCAGTTATTGGAGCAGGAGGAAAAGCAGGGGAGTGTGGTTATAAAGTCAAGGAAATAAGACTGTTTTGGGAAGGAGGGAAAGGCTAATTATACTATATGCCACTAAAGAGTTTGAAAAGAAGGCTCAATGGATAGTAATTACTACTAATTCTAGAGCATAATCAATAACTACCCATGAAAATGGTGACTTATAAGCCTCAGTGAAACATTTTTTTCTACAATTCTCTTCTGGTCTAGCTATCTTAGCACCTTTTAGATATCAATCCATGAATTTCTATAAGTGTCAAAGCAGAAGGAGATGAATAACTTATTCTTTACCTTGTCAAAATGACATATATAAGATAACCTTATAACAGAGCAATGCAACAAGGACTGAAACCTAAACACCACCACTTTCCTGCCCCAGTGTGAGGGTTCTCCAGCACCTAGACTGTGTCCCAGTGCCTGGCTACTGTTTCAAGGACCATGAAGTCGATGACACCACGAGGATAAGGACTGAGTCTGTTTTCCTCAATCCTGCGTTCCCAGTGATTATAAGAGTGTCTGGCACATAGGAGGATCTCAATCAATATTTGTGCAATGAAGAAATGAGGGACTTAAGGTGTACGGGTTAGAACTTCACATATTAGTATCTAAGTAAGATCCACCCATTGCTATTGGCTGACATATTTTTAATCATGTTTAATCATTAAAAACATGTTCCCTTGTTTTTAATCAGCTAGTGGGACACAATCCCGGCATTCATGAGCTTCTGCAAAGTAGGCCACACCACTGGGCATGAGAGAACACCAGTCTCTGAAAACCATGATTGGGATTGTGTACCCATGGGTTCTGAGTTCTGTTTGCCAAATATGATTTATGTGGGGGAAAAATGTGATACCTCGGTGCTTACACCATTCACAGCCTGGAGTTGTCAACCAGGCTTTTGGGTTTTTCGCAGGCAACAAATTAAACAATGACTGAGCTCCGTTTGTTTTTTGAACTTGACTGGAGAAGAGGTGGAGTGTGGCTTGTTTCCTGCAGTTGGAGAGGAGACCTCAGGGTGACCTCTGGCCCAGGTCAGGGTTTTTACATCATAACTAGTGAAAGTGGCCTGTGATTAGGTGCAGACGCATTCTCTGGAGGGGAGAGCAGCAGCATTCCTCAGTTAGAGATGAACCTATCTCTACCTTAAGGGCTTCTTTGATTTACAGATGCCTGGAGCAGTAACCAGAGTAGATAACTATAGAGCCACCAGGATACTCATCCCAGACAGTCCAGCTTCCAAGATCTAGCCTCCAATTTGGCCTGCAAAATGTCACATGCACAACATCACACGGTTGTTGTGATCACACGGTACTCTTCAGATCTGAGCTGCATGGGGCGAGTAATTATAGTTGAACCTCAGAGCACTCACTTTCTTCAGTTGAAGACTAGAGGAAAATGTCTTTTGCTGTTGTTCTTGCCATAATAATATCTTCTTTAATTGGTTTTTAAGCTTACTATTTCTTTTCTCTTTTTTTTTGAGACAGAGTTTCACTCTTGTTGCCCAGGCTGGAGTGCAATGGTGTGATCTCGGCTCACCACAACCTCCGCCTCCCAGGTTCAAGCAATTCTCCTCACTCAGCCTCCCGAGTAGCTGGGATTACCGGCATGCACCACCACGCCTGGCTAATTTTGTATTTTTAGTAGAGATGGGGTTTGTCCATGTTGGTCAGGCTGGTCTCGAACTCCCAAACTCAGGTGAGCCGCCCTCCTCAGCCTCCCAGAGTGCTGGGATTACAGGCATGAGCCGCTGCCCCCGGCCAGCTTTCTATTTCTTAGGAGCAATCAAAGGCATTGACGCTTTTGAAAATCTGAGGGGCTTGTAATTGAAAAGGGCTTCAAGGCAACCTAACCAAAATGTGGGTGAAGCTTGATTCTGATTACTTTTGACCTCCCCTCTTTGTGGGCGCCTCACCCCATAAAGTTCCCATGTCCTCATGCTGCCTCTTCATCACACAGGACCTACTCCCAACCACACTCACACACACACACACACTGGGACGTAAGTGGCACAGTGAGAAAGGTATGGGTTTTTGTTTTTATTTTTTTTATTCTCACAGGCCATGCCATCTTGGGCAAGTTAAGTAACTTTGCGGAACCTCACTTTCCTTCTGTATAAATGGAGGTAATTGCCTTGAAGAATCAGAGCATATGCACATAAGGTGTGTAGCGCAGGGCCTGACTCGCAGCAGGAACTCAACAAATGTTCTCGCAGCCTTCTCCAGCTAGGTCTGTCCCCATCCAGGAATAACCTGGGGTCTTGACTCTGCAATTTTTCGCATCAAAGTTCACTAGCCTGGTAGTGTTATTTCAGGACTTCTCTAGAGGCTGACTTGGTAACTGCTGTCAGTAAAAGCTTTGATGGCTGAAATAATTTTGTTTATTTGCAGTCAAAGAGGGTTCCTGAGGATGCTGGCCTAGGAGTGAAAGAATGACTCTCTTATACTGGGCAAGCCATGGTGGGAGATGTTTTTTGGGAGATGTTTATTTAGAGTTATCTAGTTTTCCTTAGCAAGAAATCAGGTACTCAAAAACATATATATATGAAACTCATGTCTCCCTGAATTTCTTCTTGCATAATAATTAGGGAAAATTAGGAATCATACGCTACCTAAATCACTGATTTTTCAAACTTTGAGGTGTTTAAGTTTGAAAAGTTTGCAGAGGCAGTGCCAGTGGACTCAGCCACTTGAGAAGCTGAGGTGAGAGGATCACTTGAGTTCAGGAGTCGGAGCCTGCGGTGAGCCACGATGGTGCTACTGCAGTCTGGGCAACAGAGCAATAAAAAAAAAATTAAAATGATGAAAAACAGAAAAACTTATATAATTTCGGGAACAGCTCCCTAAGATGCTGGTTCAATAGGTTTCTGAAGAGCCACTTCCTTTGGAAAAAAGTAGACCAGACCTGTAGACTGCATCAGTTGCACAAACCTAATTGATAAAACAAGCCAGCTCACATCAGTCAACAAGCTACCTTGGACAGGAAGCAGTTGCTGACCAGCAAGAGTAAAGCCAGTCGGTTCCAAATACTGATTCCCTAATAATGTTCAACCTGCTCACCACCATCGCTTCCCCAGTGCTGGCAAGTAGAAGGCGCCCACTAAGTTGAATATTAAGTGTGCATGATTTAAAAACAAAAGCAATGATGGAAAGCAAAGAAAGAAGCAAAACCAAACAAAATAACCACAACGAAGTAGAGTGAGCAGTATGAGATGCAATGTCAGGAAGGGTTAATGCTGATTTTAAAAGAGAAAATGAAAAACAAGAAATTCTATATTAATTACTTGATTTAAATTTGACTGCAAACTTTTGACTTGTTTTGGAGCCTGGCTATCCCAGGATGATAGCCCATTTTGAACACGTGAGAGTTCCATTTACCAGAAAACAGGCCTTTCCTAATGCAATAGGATTTTAGCACGGTGGGGTTGGGGGCCTCGGTGGTGTGCTTACTCAATAATGTGTGCATGCTGGTGGCTCTCCAGTGCAGACTGAGAAGATGATACACTGACCCAACACCTTCATTTTGAGAAGAGAGAGGCTCCCAGATCCCACTGAGTTAAAGGCAGAAAGCCCCCTTCTTACAGGTCTCAGATTTTCTGTTACACCCCCTGCCTCTACTAGCCAGAGGTTAGAGGACACTCCAGGATGACTCTGTTCTCTCCAGGATGACTGACTTGCTAGAGCACATGCTACAGAAATTTCCAGTAGAAAGTGGCCAGGATGAAACCTCAACTTTATTTATTTTTTATTTTTTAGAGATGGGGTCTCTCACTATGTTACCCAGGCTGAGTTTGAACTCCTGGCCTCAAGTGATCCTCCCGCCTCAGTCTCCCAAGGCGCTGGGATTATAGGCATGAGCCACTGTGCCTGGCCAAGCCTCATCCTTAAAAGGCCATTGGTCACATAACCAAGAGCAAGGCCCTCAGCAGCCATATGGATGGAAGCAGGTTTTCTCAGATAAAACTTGCATCTCATACATCTCATACATGTGGCTAATTGCATATGACTCCAAATATATACAATAAAAAATTTTTAACTATCTGTACTTGTGCTTGCATAATATCAAATATCCTAAATCATATTTTTACTAAAATAATCATCTGATGGTCAACAGAATTAAAAAGAAATATTGCAAGGTTTGCATCAACCACTTTGGCATTTTCTTAGGCTCAGCCAAAAAGGACATTAACTAAGTACAGTTCAAATAATTTATAAATAATCTAGGAATCTTACTGGAAATCTGATCCAATACATTGGAACTGGCAACTAAAAAAAAAAAAAAAAAATGAATAGGGTAGATCTTGGTTAATCAACACCAACTGAGAACCAATTTCAAATTTTTAAAGTCAGATAAGCTAAAATTTGTCTAAGACAGAAGATAGATAAGAGAGAAAATAAGTTATATAGCTTTCTTCAGAAAGCCAGCACCTGCGGCTGTGTGCAGCGAGAGGCAGAGTAAAATCGTTGTTGAAAAGACAGCCACAGCCAGGTGCGGTGGCTCACGCCTGTAATCCCAGCACTTTGGGAGTCTGAGGCAGGTGGATCACTTGAGGTCAGGAGTTCGAGACCAGCCTGGCCAACAAGGTGAAACCCCGTCTCTACTAAAAATACAAAAATTACCCAGTCGTGGTGGCTCATGCCTGTAATCCCAGCTATTCGGGAGGCTGAGGCAGGAGAATCACTTGAACGTGGGAGGCAGAGGTTGCAGTGAGCCAAGATCGCACTGCTGCACTCCAGCCTTGGTGACAGAGCAAGAAAGAAAGAAAGAGAGAGAGAGAGAGAGAGGAGAGAGAGAGGGGAGAGAGAGAGAGGAGAGAGAGAGAGAAAGAAAGGAAAGAAAGAAAGAAAGGAAAGAAAGAAAGAAAGAAAAGAAAAGAAAGAAAAAGAAAGAAAAAGACAGAAAAAGAAAGAAAGAAAAGAAAGAAAGAAAGAAAGAAAGAAAGAAAGAAAGAAAGAAAGGAAAAGACAGCCAGGGCCGGGCGTGGTGGCTCACGCCTGTAATCCCAGCACTTTGAAGGATGAGGCAGGTGGATTACCTGAGGTCAGGAGTTCGAGACCAGCCTGGCCAACATAGTGAAACCCCGTCTCTACTAAAAATACAAAAATTAGCCAGGCGTGGTGACACATGCCTGTAATCACAGCTACTCGGGAGGCTGAGGCAGGAGAATTGCTTGAGCCCAGGAGGCGGAGGTTGCAGTGAGCCAAAATTGTGCCACTGCACTCCAGCCTGGCCAACAGAGCGAGACTCTGTCTCAAAAAAAGAAAAGAAAAGAGAAGAGAAGAGAGACGAGACGAGACGAGATGAGATGAGACGAGACAAGATGAGATGAGACGAGACAGCCAGGCTCAGGTTTAAGTCCCTGATCTGCCTCTTACTAACCACAAGTGGGTAGGGAAAATCTTTAACCTCTTAGAGCTTCAGTGTCCTCCCATAAAATGGGATAATAACATACTCACCTTATAGACTTTCTGTGAGAATCAATGAGAGAATGTAGCTGCAGCTCTGGCATGTGATGGGTACTACAGATATATCTGCTATTTTAGGATTAAGAAAGAGAATTTCTTTCTAATACAAAGAGTTGAAAAAGCGGAGTACGCAAGAATAACTTAGTAACTTGAAGAGGCAGCAGGGATTAGATTCAGAATCACCTCTGTGGGGTAAAAAAAAATATGGTCTATATTTCATTGACAATAAATGTCATACCTGTTATACCTAAGGCAGTACATATTCCTCAGGTACACCAGCCTGCTTCCCTGTGCAAACTGCTTCAATCCAAAGAACCAGAAAAGACATGCTGGGGAAGAGGGTCCTCTTATATTTGAAATAAGGTTTTTGCTCCCCAAGGCCTTTTCACATATGTGTCCTTGGAGGCAGGCAGGGGCAAGTGTCTAATGGGTCAAAGCACAGGCCAAGGGATCAGACATCCACCCTCTCCTACCGGTGAGATCGTGAGCAGGTCATTCACTTTTCTTATCTGTACAATGGAGAAGGTGATATCTAGGGTTGCTTATCTGACTTACAAAGTAAGATGTGAACGTGGTTCTTGGTTGGTTTTGATCATCTAGGAGCCACCTTTTATTCAATTTTTTCTGGTTAGTAACAAGTTTCAATGTATTGCTGTCATAGGGCTGCTGTAAGGATCCTACTGTAAGGATAAAATAAGACCATGTGTGCAAGGATGTCAGCCCAGTACCCAGTGCACAGGAGTCAATACATAGGACTTAAATGATCAAGACAGCAGCATCTCCATGCTCAGTGTGAGGAGGCTGAGGTTAAACAGCTAGTGACTGGTAGAGGGGGGTCAGACCCCTGGGACAATCCTGTATCCAAGCACAGGTTTCATGGTGATTTGGCTATAACTTTGGCCTGACAGGTAGGATGACTTGTTAGAGGTCCCAAAGCGTATCAGGAATGCAGCGGGGCACAGCATCTGGTCCTCTGCTCAGTTGTCATTAATCCCTGGGCTGCATGTAGCAACCTGCTCAAATGTTGCGGAGAACTAGCTCATCAAACCATGAAGGCAATTCAACCACTCAGGGGCAAAAAAAGGCTTTGGCTTCCTTGTGACATTCCCTGGTAACCTTGCCTCTTGGTCAATCTAACTGACAGCTGGCTGCCATCCATACCATTTTATTGGTGCCTCTGCAATTATTTTGAAATAAAAAAAAATCAGACTCTAAGAGGATTTTTTTTTCTGATAATGAATTCCTTTGCTTTCTACCAAGTCTTAGAAATTGACTTGGGCTGTGGACTCCCATCACCTCCAATGAATTTAGACTTGTACTCATTCTTATTTTGCACTAGAATCTTTACAAAGAATGAGCTAAACCTGGAGCTCAGGGTTGATCAGGAGGAGTGAGAGGTAGAGCATGAACATGTGTAAACCTGATAGGTGGGACAGCTGCGGTGTTGAGGCTGACAGAGCTGTTCTTTGAGGGATGGAGAAGGTACCGTCTGGAAGGGAATGGTGTGGCTTTAATAAATGAAGGGCCTCTGACACAGCCTTTATTATACACTGCCCACCTATAGCCAAGAGAGTGGGGATAAATTCTTGCTTTTTATCTTTGGCAATTTCTAAGCATATTGAAAAGAGCAGGGAAGGTGAAGTAGGGCAGATTTCAGAAGAGTCTAAATTTAAAGCCCTGGGACCATTTTCCATAGTCACAGTGGTGGGATTTAATGTATCCTGCTCTCAGCTTCAGGATTACATGAAAGATGCTGGGCTGCTCTCCCTAGTGTGCATAGTCCACTAACTAGAAATCTGCCCAAGCTGAAGAATTTTGCTAATCTGTGTATCTTGACTTTTTGCCCTAGACATTGTGGGGTTTCAATTTCTCCAGAATCTGTGCACTGTCAATCCATTTCTCCAGTTGCTTAGGAGAGCTCTCTGTGCAGTTTCTTTTCTTTTCTTTATTTTTTTGAGATGGAGTTCACTCTGTCACCCAGGCTGGAGTGCACCTCAGCCTCCTGAGTAGCTGGACCACAGATGCGCACCACCATGCCCAGCTAATTTTTTGCATTTTTGGTAGAGATAGAGTTGCCCAGGCTTTTCTTGAACTCCTGAGCTCAAGCAATCTGCCCATTTCGGCCTCCCAAAGTGCTGGGATTACAGGCATGAGCCACCACGCCTGGCCCTGTACAGTTTCAATAAGAATGATAAGGATCGTGAGCTTTGAACCTAAAGAGAGCAGCCTGAAAATACAGAACCTCATTTAAATTGTGGAGTATCAATTGTTGAAAGAATTAGGTGCTATGAAGAAAGTCTTTTGAACTTACCTGCTTCTCGGTCCCTGATACAGTAGTCTGGAGAATTCTCAAAATACACGAGGTCATTTTTTGTTGGCTTCTTAAACCTCTCGTTAGCCACAGTGAAACCTGTGCCATCCTGGTTCATGACCACCTGGATGGCCCCATTGTACTTCCTCCAGAGATAATCGCCCGTTTTCCTGAAGTCGGCCATGGCCAGCCAGCATGTCCTGAGAGTACATGAGCCGCTCACCCCGTGGCACTTGCACTCTTGTTTCAAGAACCGCTTTACAGCCTGCCGAAAAAGACAGGGGCAAGTTCAGTGAGGTTCGAGCAGGTGACACATGCTCCAACTCTCCTTACCTCCCAGCAATCCAGAAGTGACTCTCAGGATGCTGGATCCTGGGGCAAGTGACTGGGAGATGTTGAAGCATTGCTTGTCACTTGTTAGCCACATTAGCCACCTGCCCTGACTGCAGCAGGCAGGGGCAGTGGGTGGAGAGGGGAGGGATAGCACCTAACTGTGTACCCCACTGGCTATCAGTATAACAGAAACCTCACTATTTAACAGGGCATGTGGCCAGTTAGAAGAGTGAGGGATTGAATTATTTTCTAAATAAATAGAGCTTTATTATATTAAAAATGTATACTATCCAATTAATGCTGTCCAGTTTAAAATAAAATAATATAAAAATGTATGTATTATGCAAATTAAATTAACAAAATAACTGCTAAGTCCGAATCCTTCAATGAACCAATCATGGTAATTGTACTATAGCAATTCTGTGCCACTGTATTTATTTTGCAGATGACCGAGAAGCAAGGCTGAGAGAGGTGGAAGCACTCACCCAAAGTTACACAGCCAGGAAAAGACAGAGCCAGGCTGTACTGCAAAGTCAGTTAGTGACCCTGAGGCTGACAGTAACTTGGGGAGATTCAGCTTAGATGACAGGGGTGGGTTTGCTCTGATCTTTCTTAGAGAGGAAGCAAAGGAAACTGGGACAAGCTCATCTCGGCTGGCTCCCAATATAGAGACCCCTTTTCTGTGGGTGCGAGGCCTGTGGAGAGGAGAGGGGACAGGTGGGCCTGAAACTTCCAGGGAAGCTTCTGCTTTGTTTTCACGAGCCAGCAGAGCAGCACTTTCCCCAAAGCAATTTGGTGAGAGTTATCCTGCCCTGGCCCATTTTCTCCTTTGCTCACTCAAGTGAAGAGATTATTAGCACTCCTGGTCCTCACAACAACTTTGATCTACTGCTCTTCCCATTTTATAGATGAGGAACCAGGGATGGGGAAGGCAGGTGACTTGCCCAAGCTCAGTAATAAGAATTCATTCCCACTCTCCCCAGGTCGGGCCTTGGCACTAGGTGTTTTTCCCACTTTACCCCCTCCTCCGTTGTGGATGGGGCACCCACTACATTTGAAATCTATCCTCCTCAGCATGAGCCACCCCTGGAGGGCAAGGATGGAGAAGTGAGCAGGAAGCATGTGCTTAGCTTGGCTCTCCCAGTTACAGGGACCTGGGCATCTTTAAAGGATGTCTTAGAATGAAATTCCTCTTCGGAATTACACTGCCCCATGTGCCCCACCCCCATCTTTATATTATGAGTGTTTGGTAGGAGGCTCACAGGATGGCCTGGATGGCAGGCCTCTGCCACAGACACAACCCTGGGAGTGCCATCTGGGCTCCACCACTCTTCCCCATGTGGCTCTCACCTGTCCAGGAGCTGTCCCTCCTAAGATCCTGGAGAGCACCACACAAAACTCACTCCACATCAAGTACTTAGGAATTAAATATGAATGCTCATTCTTCCAAGTTTATTCTTTTTAAATCTAGGTTATTTAATCATAAGTAATATCCCTAGCTTTAAAAATGACAGGAAATATTACTGCTCCTCCTCTTCTTTCTTTCTTTCTTTTTTTTTTTTGAGACAGAATCTCACCCTGCTGCCCAGGCTGGAGTGGAGTGGTGTGACTGTAGCTCACTGCGGCCTTGAACTCCTGGGCTCAAGCGATCCTCCTGCCTCAGGCTCCTGCATAGCTAGGACTACAGGTGCATGCCACCATGCCCAGCTAATTTTTAAAAATATTTTGTAGAGATGGGGGGTCTCACTGTGTTGCTGAGGCTGGTCCCTAAGTCTTGAGTTCAAGTAATCTTCCCATCTCAGCCTCCCAAAATGGTGAGGGATTATAGGTGTGAGCCAATGCATCTGGTCTGCCCTCCCTTTCTAGTATTGAATTTCCAGATCATAAACTTCAAAACTGATATTTTTATACAATTAATTGAAGAATTTGCATATTAATTTAAAATTGGATCTGAAAAATAACATTATAAATCCTTAAAAAAACATGTGGTGGTGACAGGATCATCTGTGCAACCTCCTCCCTTCCTTGCTAACAGTTTTTGTTCAGGTGTTGGGCAGCCTTGTCTTACAAACAACTTCTGACCCCAGAGTAGTCTAAATCGCTAATAGTAATTTCACTGTCTTGCCACTAACTTTTTTCCAGCTTGGAGCATGTGCTGATTCAGTTTGGGCCAATCCTATGATAGGAGAAATCTCTTAGGAGTCTTGTAAAAAAAAAAAGTTTCTTCACTCTTTATTTTTTATTTATTTATTGTGTTTTTGAGACTGTGTCTTGCTCTGTTGCCAGGCTGGAGTGCAGTGGCGCGATCTCAGCTCACTGCAACCTCTGCCTCCCTGGTTCAAGCGATTCTACTGCCTCAGCCTCCCGAATAGCTGGGACTACAGGCGCGGGTCACCACGCCTGGCTAAGTTTTGTATTTTTAGTAGAGATGGGGTTTCACCATGTTGGCCAGGATGGTCTTGATCTCTTGACCTTTTGATCCACCTGCCTCAGTCTCCCAAAGTGTTGGGATTACAGGCGTGAGCCATCGTACCTGGCCATGTTTCTTCACTCTTTAAAAGAGACACGTGAGGTGGGGGCATGGTGGCTTATGCCTGTAATCCCAGCACTTTGGGAGGCTGAGGCAAAAGGATCACTTGATCCCAGGAGTTCAAGAACAGCCTGGGCAACACAGTGAGACCCTGTTTCTACAAAAAAAGAAAAAACTAGCCGGAGGTGGTGGCACGTGCCTATGGTCTCAGCTACTCAGGAGGCTGAGGTGGGAGGATCACTTGAGTCTGGTGTTTGAGGCTGCAGTGAGCTATGATTGCATCACTGTACTCCAGCCTGGGTGACAGAGTGAGACCTTGTCTCAAAAATAACATATAATAAAATAAAAGAGTCACATAAGGAGAAATACCTTGTCTCTGTCTCTAGATGCTGGTTTCTGTAGCAGCCTCTCTGCAACCTGAGGGCAGCAATGCCGACAGGCAGCAAGCTGCAGGCACACTTGACAGATGTGAAGATCTGGGTTCTGGGGATGCTGCTGAGCTGCTCGATGAGCCCACTTTGGACCTGCCCTACCGCCAGACTTTTTGTGATCCAAGTTAGTAAACTTTCCTCCTTTTTTTAGTGCCTTTGGGATCTGTTACTTGTAGCAGAAAGTATTTCAACAGGTACCATGGTCACTTCTTGGTTGTGGATTAATGACAGGCTTTATCTGACAATTAACCTAGGAGGAAATTGAGACAGCATCTCTAGTATTGGGCTTGCTCACGTCTCCAGCACCCACTGTTAACGCACAGCATGTTCAGTGCTCAATTGCAGTTTGGGGCTACCTTCATCTCTTCTATGTACTGGGTTTGCAGACTTGAAATTCAAACCCTTAACCTTGAAGTGGACAAAACTGTACTCAATCAGAGAGGCAGAGAGAAGGGGATGTAAGCTGAGGCAGCCTGTTTTCAAGAGTAACTGAGGTAAGAGTAAGGATATGAGGGCAAGAAACTTACAATGAGGATTCCTAGTTTAGAGCAACTCCAGTATTCAAATGTTATAACATGATAACAATAACAACCATGTATTGAGTGAGTGCTTAACTATGTGCCAGGCTCCACACCAGGTGGTTTACACATATTATCTAATTATCACCGTCAGGCAAAGTAAGTTATTGTTCCCATTCTATGCTTATGAAAACCAGTGCTCTGCGAGGAAAGGAAAATCCCTGGTCACCCAGCTATTTAAAGGTAGAACAAAGATGTGAATCTCAGATGTGTGCTATTTCTGAAAACACACTTAAAATTCTACTATAAATCACATTGTGATTTTGAATTATGCATTCTGTTTCCCTCCATTCTTTTTTTTTTTTTTTTTTTTTTTTGAGACAGAGTCTTGCTCTTGTCACCCAGGCTGGAGTGCAATGGTGTGATCTCGGCTCACTGCCACCTCCACCTCCCGGGTTCAAGCGATTCTCCTGCCTCAGCCTCCTGAGTAGCTGGGATTACAGGTGCATGCCACCACGCCTTGCTATTTTTTTTGTATTTTTAGTAGAGACGGGGTTTCTCCATGTTGGTCAGGCTGGTCCTCAGGTGGTCCATCTGCCTCGGCCTCCCAAAGTGCTAGGATTACAGGTGTGAGCCACTGTACCCAACCCCCTCCATTCTTTTGAATAATCAAGAATTGACTTAAAATATTACATACCTGTTATAATGGGGCAGAGGAGGAAGAAGAGGTAGAGAGAGAAATAATGGGGGATTACATTGCATCTTCCAAACTAATCATTAAAAATTTATTAGACAATTCACAGAAGAAATACAAAGTACTAACAAAAGGACAAAAAGGTGTTCGACTTCATTAGTAACTGGAGAAATGCAAACTGAAATAATACACCTTTTTTGCCTAGCAAAAATTGTAAAAATGTCAATTTTTTAAATTTTAAGAATAAAAATATAGTAAAATGTAAAAAGACTGATAATGTTTGGTGTTAGTAACAGTCCAGGGGAAGAGATGCTTTAACAAACCATTGGTGGGGGAGTATAGCAATCCATCATTTAAATGAAGAGTGTTTTTGCAATACCTGCAAAAATGTTAAATGTACGTATCCTTGACCTGGTGATTCCACTCTGGAAACATCTGCACAAGCTTGGAAGGATACACACCCACATGGATCTTCATGCAGCTATTGCATAATTAGTAACAGCAAAATATGAGGAAAAACCCAAATGACATCAGTAGGAAAATGGCTAATCAAATTATGGTATGTGCTTAATAATGGAATATTATGTGGTCTCTGAACAATGAAGTAGGTCAGTCTTACAGGCAGGAAAGAAAGTCAAGTGATAAAAGCAAAATGTAGAACAATATATGTGGTATGATCCAGTTTTTAAAGGCCTGCATATGTGTGTATAGCTGGCGGAAAAAGGGAAAAATGTTCTTTTACAATCTGGCTACAGTTTGAGGGATTTCATGGTCTTGAAAGAGGGGGGAAACAAAAAGGGTGAAATTACTCCACATAGTAAAATAACAGGAATTTGAGGCTTTCTTCCTGGCAACTGGAGAGGGCAGGTCAGTAGGTGTCACTCCTGGCTACATATTAAAATCACCTGGGGATCATTTCCAGCCCCTCCCCAGACTGGGTAAATCAGAACCTAGGGTGGACGTGAGGCCTGGGCCTTGAAGGTACTTGTGGTTCCTCAGTTGATTGATTCTAATATGCAGTCAGGGTTCAGAATCATCCAGACCCAGGGATGCAGAGGAGAAGGTGAGAAACCCCTGCACCGTGGCGGGAGTCTGGGGCCTATGGAGGGTTACAGCGGTGAAGAATTCCTGCGGCAGAAGCTGGCATTACATTTCTAAGAACGGGGAAATCGTTATTCAATTGGAGATTGTTTCCTACCCTATGCCTCCAAGACATCAGAATCTCAAGGAAAATGTGTCACCAGTGACAATCTCTGCTAGTGCTGCTTTGGAGGGAATGAAAGATGGGTGGTGGCCAGTGTCCAACCCAAATACCAATGGCTCAATGGATAAGTGGGCCACACCAGAGCAACAGGCTATAGCGGCAGGATACTCCCCCTGGGGTCTTCAGAGGCACTGGGCAAGGAGCTTGGTTGGGGTGGGAGGGTGGTTTCCCATGCACAGCCGCTGATGGAGGGACTGGAGACATTTTATTTGGATGATAAAAGAATGAGTGACTAAAGTCGAGGACCTCTGTTCTGTAACTATAAGTAAATTTTGATTCTAAAATTTTAAAACAATAAACATCTACATAATATTATTAACTGCACAGCCAAGAACTGTGCCAGGATTGCAGTTCATTATCTCTGATCCAAGATCACAAACCTTTGTATCAATGAAGGATGTTCTTAAAGTGAAGTTGGGTGTTTTCTCGTTCTATTTGCTACCAATTGCATTGGCTATCACCTCATGTTTTCCACCTCACAATTGTTCCACCTGCTCGTCACTTCTCCTCATTTCCTGGGGGCAGCCACAGTCTTCCGTCCTCTTGTGCCAACCAGGACTGGCTCCACAGCTCAGACCTAACGTTATGCCCTGCTAGCCTGGACACGCTGTATCCTAGATGCCATGTTTTCTCTTTTGATGTATTCCTCCTTTTTGCTGCAGTACAGTGTTGAGTAACTCCTTTAACGTGGACGCATTTTCTGAATTCTTGCATGTCTGACATGTCTTCAGTCAGCCTTCACACTTGATTAATAGCTTGGCTGGGTATAGAATTCTGGATTTAAAACTTTGAAAGTATACCTCCACAGGCTTTTGGCTTCTAATGTTGCAGATGGGAAGTCTGATATGGGAAGTCTGGTGGATTCTTTGAAAATGGATTTGTTCTTATTTTCACTTTACTTTGTATTTTTTCCCCTATGAAAGCTCCCAGAATCGTTCCCTTATTCTTGGGTTCTGAAATATCACAATATTATTCCCCATTAATCTTGTTCAGCACTCAGCAGCCCCTTTCAATCCTCTCCTCCACATTTTTTTTTTTTTTTGAGACAGAGTTTCACTCTTGTTGGCCAGGCTGGAGTGCAATGGCGAGGTCTCTGCTCACTGCAACTCCGCCTCCCAGGTTCAAGCAACTCTCCTGCCTCAGCCTCCCAAGTAGCTGGGATTACAGGCATCCGCCACCACGCCCAGCTAATTTTTGTATTTTCAGTAGAGACGGGGTTTCACCATGTTGTCCAGGCTGATCTTGAACTCCTGACCTCAGGTGATCCACCCGCCTTGGCCTCCCAAAGTGCTGGGATTACAGGCGTGAGCCACCGCACCTGGTCATTTTTTTCTTTTTTAATGGCATTCTAATTAGCCAGTTGCCAAATTTTGGAATTGGTCCTCTATGTCAATTATGTTTTCTCTCATCTTTTCAATACTTTCTTCCCGATTTCTTGAGGAAGAAATTCCATCAGAGTAACAGTCCTGGCTCTTTCCACCCCCTTACTCATGTCTACCCAGAGGAAGATAAGTGATTCATCCAACTGGTAAGTTTAGAGGAAGGAGCAGGGCTTGTGTGCCTGGGTTCTTTCTCTTTGGGGATCTGGTAGCCTGTGGAAATGAGTTGTGATCAGCTCCTACCATCTAGCATGTGGCTCCCTTGCTGCAGGGGCTCCAAGGGCCAGCCTGTGGTAGGTGAATCTGCCTGGCTCAGGGTTGGACTGCTCGGGAGCACTGTGCTTCCAACCCGCGTCCTCTAGGGCAGCATTTTCTTCAATCACAAAACTGATACTTTTAGTCCATCCATTTGTCCATTTTTCAGTTGGTTTCAAACTCAAGTGGAAAAGAGCAGGGGATGTTTATGGACCTCCTTAAACATTTATCTTTTGGGCTTTTTGATGTACTTTCTGAGAGGTTTATTTGGCTTTCTCTTCCAAATTCTTTCTTTTTCTCTAATCGTCACTTTTTCAAAGCTTCCGTTCTTATTTGTGGGTGTCAATATTATGTTTCTGTGAGGAGACTGATTAGGCTATAAAAAAGTGCTTTTATCCTTGAATTCCTGCGTTTTCTCCTGCAGTAATTGCAGGAGTAATTTTCCTGCAATTTATTTGTCTTTTTCTTTCACGCTGCTGTATTGAATCTAATATATGATAATCCTTGGACAGTCTCTTCATATTTAAGAATGAAGTAGTAAAAAGGCATTTAGGAACTCTGGTTGTAGAGGTGGGGCTTGTGGACCAAAAAATATTGCTTTCTGGTGAGTTGGCAGGGCAATGACTATTTTTTTGAGATGAGCTCTTGCTGTGTTGTCCAGGCTAGAGTGCAGTGACTATTCATAGGCACCATAATAGGGCACTACAGCTTTGAACTCCTGGGCTCCAGTGATCCTCCTACCTCAGCCTCCCAAATAGTTGGGACTACAAGCAGGCGCCACTGCACCCACGACACTGGCTCTTATGCTGAAGACTCTTACTCCAGAAAGCCTGGGATGTTAAATGACCGACTTCCGCGGAGTTCTGCTCATGGGGAGAAGGGAGGGGTTGGGGTTCCCTATTCCATCAATGGAATTTTCAGTTATTCCCAATTTTCAGGCCTATGTTTCTCTCCAGGGCTTATTTATATCCGAGGCATTCTCAGGGCTTCTTCCCTCCCATGTTGGCAGTTGCCCCATTTGCTTTTATTCTTCTAGACTGTGGCTTCTCCATCCTTCTTTGTGAGCTACAATTTATTCATTTGCTTTCCATTTTCCAGAAATTCATTTAGCTCTTTCATTTCTTTTACTATTCTTCTTATTGTCAATTTAAACCCTTTTTTTTCTATTACTACAATTTTAATGAAGTTTGGGAGGAAGAGGGGAAACATTACATGTCCCATTCACATTCTTGAGTCAGTTTGCACTTTGAAATGTTCTGGAAGGAGACAAGGACTGTGAGGGGAGAAAACGGTACCAATTTATACATTTCTGCACTGCTCAAGCTGTTGCTTTTGATACTATGTGCAAGCACTGTTTTTACAATGGGAAGAGAAAGAATTAGAATAAGAATCAATTACAATGACTTGCTGCCTCTTGCTAATGTGGGATACTGAAAGCTTCCTTCAGAACCTCAAGGCCATAGCCCATGACACAGTCACATCCTGGTTTCTATTTTGTCTCTTGAATCTTTCCTGAAAAGTCTCTTGTTCTACTTCCTTCTTCTTTGATTCTTAATGCAGGTCGCTGTCAAGATTCCATTTTCAGCCTTCTCGTATGCTCCTGTTCTCAATTCTCCCAGCCCCCATGGTTCTTAATATCACCAACTGGCCAGCACAATTCTTAATCAGTCCCCACTCCTCCCCATGTGCCTTAATCCCATCTAAGTTTTACTACGTGGCATCCTGTCAATAAATACTTGTTCATGTGACATAGCTATGCTAAAAAAGTAGTTTTTTGATGACTTCTAAGGACAGCAGGACTCTTTTGGTGTTTAGCTTCATAGAAACCATTTTTAGCTTAATATATAACTATTCTCAACAAAAGCTCTTCAATAGGCTCATAACTGCTTCAGTGCTAAAATCTTAGCAGATTTTTTTATGTGGCCCTTCATTTTTTATTTATTTTGAGCATTTTAAGCCTTTGACCTGCAGAGGCTATTTTCTAATTTTAAAATTTAAGAAACTTCCATTTTTTAGTGTTCTTTTTTCTTTTAAACAAACTTCTAGATATTAGCATTCTATACCAGACGCAGAAGTCTGTTTAAAAAAAAGAGATATGGAAGAAGAAAATACATGCATTGTGTAGGCTAGAACAATTCTATTTTATATTTCTCTGCTCTAACTTTGTGTCAGTATAATACTGAGGCATCACATTCTTTAAGTTCTTACCATATATCAAACCATGCTAAGCACTTTTATATTCACTATTTTATTTAGTCCACACTACCACGTAAGGTATATACTATTATTATCCCATTTTATAGATAAGGATATTGAAACACCCAGGAGTAGAGGAGCTTGCCCTAGATCTCACAGGCAGTAAGTGAGATAACCCAGGGAGGCAGGATATAAGCCAAGCCTGTCTGACACCAAAGTCGACATCACTCTGCTGGTGTTTTTCATATTAGGGTTTGCCAATCTCTGGGGCTCATGTTCCTTGGATTCGGTGAGTTCTATAAGCTTTTACATTTAGTGTTTGCATATCTAATTATAGTCTAAAAGGAATTATATTGCCAGTTATAAAGACAAACTTCTCCTAAGGAAGTTTTGGTTTCTTAAGTCAGTTCTTCTGAAGACTGAGCCCAAGCAGCCCTTACAGTGTCTTTGTAAAACTTCTTTGCAGAACATGAGAATTTTTTTTCTTGTAGGTACCTGCATTTTGCAAAGTTTATGAACCCTGTGTCATGTCATACTGATTTTCTTCCTATCAGAAAGAAGGCAGTCCATTGTATGCTGTGTGAAATATTTGCCAACTTAACAACTTGTCTTAGAAATCCTAGTTAGAATTTATTTTAGGTCCCCATATACTGTGTTTTCACTAAATTATTTAGTTAAACTTGAGCACTTGAAGAAGTGTTAGTACTTCACTTTTTAGTTGGGTATATTCTACAAAGTCACTAATATATTTCTGGTTCTATATCAGTTTTCCTGAGGGAAACTCTCATTAAAAACATATTATTTAATTTTCACCTGCTGGCTTGAAGCCAAGTACATTTATTAACAATTGAATCCTTTTGACAGGTCCACATCTCTAAGATAGAAGTTACTGAAAATTGGGCCAACTCATACCTTTTAAACATACACACTCTGGAACTAAGAAGAAAAATTTATTAAAAATTGTGCAGCTGATTTGCTTATGCAAACATTTATTAACTTAAGACATTGTGATTTCTTGAGCACTGTCATTCTTTAAAAACAGTGACTGTGGGTGGGCTTAGCTAGTAAATATAAGGTGTGGAATTTACATTTGTGGAATTCAAGAACATTACCGTTGACTAACCATATATATAATAATTCTTATTGACTAATTAGGCAAGTCTAAAAAACATTTTCCACTAATAATAGAACTTTACATGGAACTGCAACAATTTTGTTAAGAGTTATTCCCTGTCTTGGGACTTGACTTCTGGTTAGTTTTTGGTTCATATGATAAATAAAGATCTCTAATATCAAGCACATATTATTTTGGGGTCCAACAAGACAGAGGTGAGCCTGGCAGAACTGATCTAACTTTTAAAAATGCTTTTCATTTTATGAACTAAGGAGACCAGTAAGTAAACAAATACCTACTAAGTGAAATTTATGCCCCACAAAGATGCTCAAGATTGTTGAAGGGAGGGTCAGGATGAATAGGAGGTGAAAGCAACGTGGCTCTGCAGTTCAGTATGGCTTTGGCATTTTCTTTCCTATTGATATTCCCTACTTTCTAAGAGTGTGATTTCTTTGTCATCATGCCCCAGTTCTCTTAGGTCAGACCCATTATTTGTTTATTATTATTCATTTTAAGTGGCATCAAGGGATCAATTTTTTAAAGTCTTGGCCAGGCACAGTGGCTCATGCCTGTAATCCTAGTACTTTGGGAGGCCATGGCAGGAGGATCACTTGGGCCCAGGAGTTTCAGACCACCCTGGGCAACATAGTAAGACCCTGTCTCTATGAAACATAAAAAAAAAAAAAAATTAGTTGAGCACAGTGGCATATGCCTGTGGTCTGAGCTGCTTGGGAGGCTGAGGTGGGAGGATCACTTGAGCCCTGTGCAGTGAGTCATGATTGCACTACCGCACACTCCAGCCTGGGTGACAGGGTGAGACCCTGTCTCCAAAAAAAAAATATTTTTTAAGTCTTTATTAGAATTTAGATTTGCTTGCTTGTAAAGTTTTACTTACATGTAGTACAACATCCACTTCTGTTTACTTTGAAGCACTTTCTGTAGGTGGAACTTAGAAGTATCTGGTCTGTCCCAGCGCCCAGGTAGGCCATGCTCAGGGGCAGGCCCTAGTGCTCTGCAGCACTGACCTTCGGTGGTGCTTGTTTGGATAGTGAGTGGAACTAGAAATTTTGGACCCCCTCACCCTCTGAGCTTCTCCATAGAAAATACAGGATGCCAAGTTAAGTTTGAATTTCAGATGATTTCAATGAGCAAATATATTCAATTTATTTGCTGATTCTGGCCACCCTGCTAAACCTCAGTCTCCTCATATGCAAACTGTATAATAATGGTACCTACCCCTGAGGCTTGCTTACCACCTGGTGTATATGCATAAGTATTTTATTTTATATGGCAACCCTAGTTTGGTAACTTATGCAAGGTTTTGCTCAAGTATTAGAGCCAGTTTTCTGATGCCAGGGCCTTATCCTCCATAATGCCTCAGTCAAGAACTCCTAAACTAAGAGCTCCCAATAAGTAGAGTAGCCAATAATAACATTAACTATCATGTTGAAAATGTAAATATCAACACAGTTGCCATATGCTAATTTTTTAATATTAATAAACACCCAGAAGCTTTCTATATCAGTACTTATATGTATATTTAAGGCAAAAAATAAAATTCAAAGAGAGGCAAATTTCTCACAATTTTCCTAGTAAATCTATTTTTTTTTGATATGGGATCTCACTATGTTGCCCAAGCTGGTCTCAAACTCCTGAGCTCAAGTGATCCTCCCACCTCAGCCTCCCCAGTAGCTGGGATTACAGTTGCATGCCACCTTGCCCAGTTAATTTTTTAAGTCATGAACTCAAACATATTACAGAAGGGTCAAACTTTGATAGCTATCACTCTTTCAAAGTGGACTCTAGAGAAATTAACAAATGCATGAAAATTAAACTTAAGTATTTAACTTTCTCTCCCACTGTTCAATGCCTTCCTCTTGCCTTCCCAGTGGCAGCCAAATGTCTCTGCACAGTATTTGAGACTCTCCAGGCTGGGTGCCGTGGCTCAAGGCCTGTAATCCTAGCACTTTGAGAGGACAAGTTGGGCAGATCCTTGAGCCCAGGAGTTCAAGACCAGCCTGGGCAACATGGCGAAACCTCATCTCTACCAAAAAACAAACAAACAAATAAGAAACACCCCAAATTAGTCAGGCATGGTGGCAAGTGCCTGTAGTCCCGGCTACTGAGACTGAGGTGGGAGGATTGCTTGAGCCCAGGAGGTCCAGGCTCTAGTGAGCCGAGATTATGCCACCGCACTCCAGCCTGGGTAACAAAGCGAGACCCTGTCTCAAAAAAAAAAAAAAAAAAAAAAAGGGCTCTCCAGATCTGGCTGGGACTCAAATTTCAAATTTTCAGCCTTAGTTCCTATTAACTCTCAGTCTTGAACTCCACCCTACAGTTCTTGTATTCCTCAACTTTATGATACACTTCCTGCTCCAATATCTGTCTTTGTCTTGAAGTCCCTTCATCCTGGAAAATGCTTTCCATATCTCCACCATGGGAAATCTTTTATCTCCAGCTCAAAACACCCAGTTCTTTTTATGATACAACCATTATCTCCTCAGCTAACTGGCCCTGTGGCTGATTATGTTATTATACCACATAGCATTGCTTGCCTAGCAATTGTATTACTCTTTTCTCCTTGACTAAAATTTAGTTTCTTATGGTCAGGGGCTGCTTTGTTTTATTCTTTTCCACATTGATTTAGTACCAAAACTGATGCCTTTCCCAAAGTAATTCCTTAATAAAATAACTGTTGAACCAAAGTTAGTCCCAAAATACAAGAACAGAGCTCTGAAAGTTGCAGTGCTGTTTGTTGAAATTTTGCGAATCCTCCAAAAAGAAGGCTAAATTGGTTTGGGTGTGCTCACGATGACTGGCAGTTAGGTTTTCAGCACTTAAAACCACTTTTCCTTGTCGTTAAAAACCGATACACATTCATTTTAGAAAATGTGTGAAGACACACACAAAGAAAAAAAATCATCAGTAAACTACCTTCCAAAGGTAGTAGCTGCTGGTTTTTCCCCCGTACATATAGAAATATTGTTTCTTTTCTCAGAAATTCTCAACAAAAGCAATATGGAAATGTAGACAAGGGCACATGGGAGAACAGGAGCGGATGTGAACTCCCAGGATCTAGTACTTCATGATTCTATGACCCTGCTTTAGTCTCTCCATCCCTCTCAGGCCCAGTTGCTCATCTGAAGAGTAGAAATATGAATACTATTTTTTATTCCTACAGGGGTTTTGGAAATATCAAATTATAAAACATTTGACAGTATTTTATAAATTAAAAAATACTATATGCTTGGTTTTATTAGTATGTTAACTGAATAGAAGATGACTCTATAGATAGATGGAGTGATCAGATTGAATCCTAAATAATAATTCCAGCTGGATGGACTTCTGCCTAGCTCTGTTACCTGAGTTACAAATAATCTTAACTTCACAAAAGGGAAAGGAACTTTTATTAAGCATCTATTACATGCCAGGTTCTGTGCTATCTGCCTTACACTTGTCTTCCCGTAGCACCACAAAATGCCCTTTCATACATGAGAAAAACCGAGATTCAATGAGCAAAGCCACTGGTATTGTAAGATTAAAACAAAGGTGCATCTGATTTGAAGTCCCATGTTCTTTTCTATTTTTAAGTTAGAGGCACCTTTTAGGGAAAGTATTTTCATGGAATTCCTCTTATTCTTATGGAAATTCCTACTCTTATAGAAACTTTCAGAGTGATGGAAGGGCAGTAAGACTGGAAACGTGAGTTATTTTCATACAGATTCCCTTAGGAACATTTAAAGAAGTTGTGATTATTTCATTATTTCATCTTAGAAGAAAGAGTGAACTAACTTTTTTGTTTGTTTGTTTGTTTGTTTTGTTTTTTTTGAGACAGGGTCTCATGCTGTCACCCAGGCTGGAATGCTGTGGTGCGATCAAGACTCACTGCAGCCTCAACCTCCCTGGCTCACATGATCCTCCCACCTCAGCCTCTTGAGTATAGCTGGGAATAGTAGCTGAATAGCTGTGGTAGTAGCACTGCCACACCTGGCTAATTTTTTATATTTTTCTGTAGAGACAGGGTTTCACCATGTTGCCCAGGCTGGAAGAGTGGACAAATTTAAAAGGTGCTTGTTTGCAAGCTCATCAAAGGAAATAAATGGCAGATATTGACCTTTTGCATGTAATTTACCTAAAACTATCTTAAAATGTAATTTGGAAGTTTTTATAGCATGGTTTCTTTAGACCTAAACAGAGCTGCTGAAGGATGCTATAGAATTTCCTTCTTGATAGAATATTTGTTTTGAACAAGACAGGCTTATCTTTTTAGTACTTATTCATAGTCCTAATTGGAGGTGGAAAACTAGACTCAATCAAGGATGAGCATTTAAGTAAACATGAAAGAAAAAAATCATTATAAATTCTGCTGAAACTATGATTAAATGATATAGCACAGAGGATCTAAAATGACATTACAGTACAGAGACACATGAGGGTGCTCTAACCAACTGCTATAATAAATAAATTGTTCAAATATTGGGGAAAAATTAAGGCCCGTTATGAATGGCAGTGATGAATTCTGACTTTTAACATTAGCTAAACAGAGCAATCTTAGAATAGATGGTTTTTAAAAAAATGAAATATATTGCTCTCCCCTACCCCTCCCAGTTTAAAAAGTAGATGTTCATATTGGCCAATTTGGAAAATGCTGAAAAGCACAAAGAAGAAGAAAAAAAGTGGACTGATGTTACCGTCAGCCCTGGGAGGTGGGGGCTTTCTAGAGCCTTAGAGCCAAGCCAGTTGGAGGCTTAGCTCAGGAGGCCTGCCTTCAAACAAGCCCAGGCTGTTCTCATTTTGATTCCACAGACCTTCTGCTAGTACAAAGGGGGAGTAGAGACAGGGGGTCTAATGACCGCAAGAAGAGAATTAGAGACGCATGTTTATCTCAATACATTTACTCTCATTAAAGTTCATATTCACTGACATCATGCATCTCCTTGAAAAAGTCTGCCCACCCACCATTAATTAAAGCCACATTTTAAAAAGTCAGTGTGTGCACTTTTATTCCAATCAAAAGTAGCCTCCTAAGTTTTGCAGAGCAGGCAGGAGAATATCTGAGGCCTGACAGCTGTTCACCTCTACACGGTGAAGAATCATGTGATTTACATTAAAAGTTGTGTTTATTCAGGGCCTAAAATATAATAGCTATGATCTATTGTCTTGAAGAGTTGAAACATTCAATATCTAATGACCTATTTAGTGAAATTAACATTTATTTTGATAAGTCAATGTTCTTTTGGATACAATATCTTTTATCTTTCCAAATAGAGAAATCTAACTATATACCCTGTTTGAACAATTAAGCAGCACACTCCTATCAAAGTCACCACACTTTATAACTTATACATGTACTATCAATGTTAGGACAAAGGTCAGTGTAAATTTTTTTATCCAAATCATTGCACAAACAGTAATTACCAGTAGTTGTAGGATTGCACAACCATAGTCTATTTTCTTGGCAGTAGTGACTGTAAGTTCATAAATTCATGAAAATTAGGAATGTTGATTTTTAAAGTTCAAGAAAGGTACTATTTGTAAACAGTTCAGGTCACACTCATGTTATACCATGTGCTAAGCAAGAGTTCTTTCCTTCCAACTTCCTTTAAATGAGATTTGTTCTCTCCAGGAGCCTAGTAAAGGGGTTTTCATCCATTCTTTTCTATTATTTTTCCTATTAAAGCCCCCCCAGGGACCTTTCAATTTTATGCTGATCTTTCTTTATATATTAATATCAAACACATTTTTTTGTTGTGTTGATAAAAGACAAATTATCGTTACCTCTTCCTATTGGCAATTAGATTATTCTAGAATAGTTCTGAACAAATATTTGATTCACCCAGCCAGTTAATGCTTTCCACACAAAAGCATCAAGTACAGCATTAAATTCTCTAGTTATTCTGGTCATACCACCGTACCAAAAGACATGGGTCATCAATGGGTCTGAACATTGGCATTGAAATGGTTTAATCCTAGGGTAAAGCACCCCTGGACTACGTGTTGAAACCTAACTTTCTAGTCCTTTCTACTAACTTCCTTGTGACCTTGAGTACCTTGAGGGCTTCAGTTTCCTCATTTAACAAATGATGGTTAGAGGGTGTACACTGACTGGAGCCCAGGAAGTTAGTCAGGTCTAGAGGAGAAGGGGCCAGAATACCCTCTGGGGATCATGTCTTCTTCTGGTCCACTTACTTATCCAGCACCAGAAACAACAAGGTGGGGCTTTTATGAGTGAGACTTGGGTCAGGTTCCCAAAGAGGGCATCCCTAAATCTAGAAGAAGCCAACAAACCATGCTTGATGAGTTGTTTTCATGATACATGTAAGAAAAGATGCTCTGGGTCTTTATATCCCTTAGATATAAGCATTCAGTGTACCATTGCTATGTGGGATGAAGCACTATCCTAACCCACAGTTCATATCTTCTGCTTAAATGACAGTGTCCAGAGAGACCATAAAAGACTTGAATCAACACAATGCCAAACACAATGGGTGGACTCCTTCAACTAGCTGTAGGAAGGAAGGTGGAGTATGGGTGGGAATATTTCAACCTAGTTGTTGGTATTCTTCTGAACAAACAGCTAATGGCTGGGGGACAGTAGGAAGTTGTGACTACACAGCATTTTATCAATTCTAGGGAAGTTTAAGATAAGCTCTGCCTAAGTGGTTTATAAAGCCATGCAGCCTACAAAATGAGCACCGTTGCATTTCCATACCTTCCTGCCAGCTCTGTTGTTGTGAAGATTCATCAGGGCTCTGGCATCCTTTCCTTTCCTTTCCTTTGCATCCACAAATGCGCGGGCAAATTTGATCCCATAGTCAATGTTATCACTGCAGCCACCCCAATCAAAAATGCCTTTGCTGTCCTTGGCGCTTCCCATCTTCTTTGGATCACAGGAACAGGATTTTACTTCTCCTTGGCTACAGGCCCTGGTGATGGCAAATACAACTCCAGCTGAGGAGATGGCATAAACAAAGGCAGATTCCCGACTACCTGAAACAAAAATGCTTTTCTTAAAAGTGGTCCGGTAGCACTATTTCTGAATAACTTTCATATGATAATTGTTTAATATTTGCTCTGTTTCAGACAACCTTTGCCACTAGACAACAAGGTACTGTTATTCTTGAAGGGCTCTTTTCTAGAGCCCAGGCTCTTTCTTTAATATGAACCATCTCCATCTAATATAGGTTTTTGTCAATTTAGGTATCTGTGTGGCAGCTCTTCTTAAATAAGCAGTATCAAAGAAAAAGATGGCCTTGCCCAGCTCCTGGCTTCACATTAGTCTCAAACACAGGCTTGCCCTGTTTCAACAGAGAGCTCTAGATGTCCTAGAAGAGAGGAGCATAGCATCTCTAGGCCTTTTTCTTTACAGTCTGAATGCTACAATTCTATCATTCCACAATATAGTTGGGTACTCATGACACCACAGCTTTCCTCAAAATATCCTTCCAAACCTCCAGGACTTACTGAAGATACTCATATGCACTTAAATTATTGAGAATGAAATACTGAATTCAAAGAAATCTAGGGACTAAGGTGGGAAGAGAATTCTGGCAGTAACCAGCCCCTTGCATTAACACTGGAGAGCTTGGGCTTGGCATTGACTTTCATAAGTAATTGAGAGATTGCTGAAGGCAGTATGCAATATCCTTGAGTTACATACTATATGTCTAACTATTAAGGTGAATTTACTTTCTTCTGGAACACCTGCACTAATCACTGGTATTGGGTAAAAGACAGTGAAAAGTTTTTCTTTGGTTTTTCTGGAAGGAAACAAATTTACCGCCTATAATTAGACTTGGGCAAGAACCCTTTGGGGTGCTTTCTTAGAATTGTTCTTTATTAGAGCACAGGCTACTTTCACTTACAGGCTGAAAGGTACATATTTCAGTGCAATAACTACATTAAATTATTTTAATAATCTGTAGTAACTCATAACACGGTGTTGTGGTATAGTGACAGATATAAGGCTCTTTAGGGTCTGTGTGCACCTCATTTTTCAAGTGGAGCTGTATTTCATTGTTATTAGCATGCCCTTTTATTAATGGTTGCTGTGGCAAATATATTAACAATCCAAATAGAAGCTGGATAACCTAATGCCAATGCAAGGCAGAAAACAGAGAACCATTCGGTGATTCAATATGTCAAGAGGAGTGTGACTTTTTGAACCACACAGCTGGGAGAGCAAACCACCTTTTCACATTGAAGCCCTGCTTGTTTCCGTTTGTCATTCAGTGTTAAAATTTATTATACATCCCTTGCAATATTTGCTCTGCTAGTCTCATTATTAAAAATCAGGAAAACATATCTACACCATATTAAATGGCACTTACCTCAGCCTTCAGAAAATATTTACCCCCCAAACCTCTAACCATCAAAAAAGGAATCAATCATGCCCTGTAGTTAGGTAAAATCAATTATATGACTATTCGCCATAGGTAGCAGGTAGTGCTCTCCAGAGGGAAATATGATGGTTACAAGAGCTGTTTTGAAGAGTCCCAGCTTATACTATATAGACCACAGATATTCTAAGTGGAATTGAGATGTTTTGTAAAAGAAGGCGACTAATACATGCTAATGTGACTTAATCTCAGATAGTGGCTTTCAGATAAATAAAACTTTTATTATATCCATTTTACAGTTTAGGAAAATACCTTTTCCATAGTTACCCCATTTATCTTCTAAAGCTTGGTTTGGGATTTAGAAGCCGGCGCCCATGTTTACAGAGATCACATAGAGGAGGAAATTCCCAAAAGCTTAAGTATGTAGCACTAGTCTTATTTTTTAAGGAGAAAGAAGAGACATTTTATGAAGTGGTCTATTACGGGAAAGGCATGGAAGACGGGGATGATATTATATCAGGTAACCAGACAGTATTTTGAAAGCAACAAGAGAAATAAATTGTCTAGGTGCAGAATTCATCCTGGTATAACTTGGAAACAATTACATTAACTTGTTGACTGAAAGAAAACAAATCACAATCTGCTTCATTTCAGAAATAATTTCCAAAGCAAAAATATGACTTTTCTAAATATTTGTCATTTATTATTCAAACACATTACTAAATAGCTAGATGTTCCTTTATTTAAATTAAAAATTTAGCACGTTGACTGGTTTTTCATTTTACCTCCAGATGGTTTGGTACCGTGTAGATATAGCCCTAAAATGTTTTCAGTTAAGTGTTTAGATGAATCACTAAAATGTTATGTGTGAAGTAGTAGCACATTTCAAGAGCTGGCTTTGTAACAAAACAAATTTTGATCTTGGGCCTCTTCTTAGAAAGATCCTTTTTAAAGCGATCACAAAATGAAACAAAATCCAAATCTAAGTGGTGACATCTGTATTTCCTAATGTGTTGCTATTGAAGTTTCTCTAATTTTTGTATGGAGATAAATCAAGCAATGTCTATTAAGTACATAGGCACAGTTTTTATTTGGGGTAGAGAGATTGTTACCTAGGAAGGCAAAACTCTAGAAGCTAGGGTTTCTTGAAGGTTAGGGATTGTTTAATTCTCTTTAAAGTATTTGCTTTATAAAAAAATATTTATAAGGATGAGAACTAATTACCTTTGTGTTTTCTAAGGCTAATTCTAGAATCTTGGAGGTGTATTCTTGCAGGAATATTTTTAGATTTGCTAGTTCTGTCCTTGTTTCTCTGCCTGTGACTGGTAACTATCTGTTGAATGAGTAAATTACAAATGTTTCTAAAAATTGTACTGTCTTATTCTGACTCTCTAAAGTCAAACAGGCAAATGTTCTCCATTTCTCTATGACCACGGGACATTTTGGTAATTTTATGTTCTTCTTATAAATGGTCTTGCCCTTTGCCTTTCCTATTCATCTATGAGCATATTTAGGTGTCCACAACTCTAAGACGTAACTTTTTCTCCAAGCAACTAATTGTAGAAATCTTTGGATAGCTTCATTGGAATTTCTTGATTATTTCCAGGATGAGCTGCTTTAGGCCAAATTCAGCCCTCCCATAACCAACACAAAATCATCACTGACAGTCACAAGAGTTTGCATAAATGTCTGAGAGGGAACCTGGCCTTCTGTGAAGAATGGAAAGAAATTGTGTAGCATGAGTGGTTTAAGTTCTGAGTACTTTGGCAAAGTATTCTGCTTCATCTGAAAAAAATCTGAAGGAAGTACAAGTTAGAATCTCTTATTTACCTGAGGTCTAGACTAATTTAAACTAGTTCTGTTTCCTCCAGTCCTGTCACCCAGGCTGGAGTGCAGTGGCAATATGTTGGCTCACTGCAACCTCCTCCTCCCAGGTTCAAGTGATTTTCATGCCTCAGCCTCCCAAGTAGCTGGGATTAAGGGCATGTACCACCACACCCATGGGGTTTCGCCATGTTGGCCAGGCTGATCTCGAACTCCTGGCCTCAAGTGATCTGCCCACCTCAGTCTCCCAAAGTGCTGGGATTATAGGAGTGAGCCTGGCTGTTACCTCTAGTTCGACCCTCCTTCATCTCAGCAATTCTACAGCTCTGAAGAAAATAATAGTGTCAAGATTAAGTTACAGTATTTTATAAATGAATCCCCAGCTTTGATGGATATATTTTCTTTAGGATCACTGGTCAATATTGCTTCCTTTGATATGTGATCTAAAGGTTTTATTCAAATATGTAGATATCTTAATAGATCCAGAGATGATCATTTCATAAATGAGACGTACATCTAATTTGAAATCATTGCAAAATGGTTGTAAGCACTTTGAAAAAAAATCCCGATATGTTTTAAACACTGAGAGCCATGCATAATATATCCAAAGATTACTCGTGCTAGATATTTGCAAACTCTCTTTAACAAGGTCCAGTTTCTTTAATTGATTCACTGGCAAGATAATCTAGGTGAAGTCTTAAAATTCCATGAAGCTGAAATTTATTATTAACCTTTCAAAAATTTGCGATGTCATATTGAAACTCCAAAAGGAATGCAGAAGAATATAGTTCTTAAACTAGAGAATAAAATTGCAGAATATCGCAGTAAATTAACTTTAGGGATACTCTAAGAATGAGAGTACTACGCCCTTGGGGGATTTTAGAGACATTCAGTTATGCATTTGGCCTCATAAAACCCTAGGGCTGTGATGATTACATGATAGAAACACCCTCTGTTAAGCATTACCAAGTGCACTGTCCGGATGATTTTCTTAGGAATTGGGGGGGGGGGTAGGCAAAAACAAGTAAAAAGTTTCCTATTTTTGGGGTTTGCACATAAACTGCTGTGTTTTCTGTCAGATTTTCTAATAGCAAATGGACTGTGGTGTTTCCTGGAGAATGCTAATAATGCCAGGTTAGCAGATGGGTATTATTTGAAAATGAAATATGATTTTCAATTAATTTTCTTTGATTGTGTCCTAGCTAGTGAGCTACTTTCCATATTCAGAACTTTGAAGAAGTTTACTACGTAATTAGAAAATGTTTAAGGTTCCTGCTAAGGAAGAAAAAACCTCTATGTATTCATGTTTCCCACCTCTATCCTCCATAGCTATCCTTATTGCTTTAAATGTAGCTGGAAAATAATAGGTACCCACTACAAGTTTATCCACTCATTCATCATAATGAATGAACAGGGCCTGCAATATACAAGGCACCAAGCAAGGTGCAGGGAATATAGGTTAGTTTCTGCCCTTACAGAATTTACAATCTGTTGGGAGGAAAAATATTGAATTTAGACACAGAGGCACCAAGGCTGAGTAGCTGAATGGAAGGTGAAAAGTGGTGAGTAGAGATTTGTCTCTGCTTCTTAATATCACTTAAGTGGTGTTTTTGCAATACTGATAATCCTTTGCTGAGAAAAGATTTGAAGATTCTATGCTGATGATCTGCTCAAATTCTTCTGGAGGAAGCCCCAGAAAGCCAAGGAAAAAGTCAAAAGAGACTTGTGGCTCCTCCCTCTCGTCTCTTAGAGACGAAGTCTGAACCTGGAGGATGTGCCGTGTTGGAGTGATGGACAGAGCAAAGAGTGAAAAGACAACAGCCTGGGGTTCTACTTCTTCCTTTTAATTCACCTCTTACAAGCCTCTAGACATGTTCCTTGATTTCTCTAGTCCTCACCTGTAGAACAGGGACAATGACGCCCAACTGAACAAACTTCTGATGGAATAAAATGCAATAGAAGATAAGCAGGGTCTTTGAAGATGGAGTGAGGGAGCTGTGCATGAGTGGAGAGCCATAGGGCTGGGTGAAGGCAGGAGACTTACTTCGGAGTAGGACCCTGCCAAAGAGGCTGTGATCCCTGTCCAGGGTGTTGCAATTCCAGCGGTGCTGGCGGAACTGGTGCTGGCATTCTGCTGTCCACTCGGCCACGCCCTGGCTAATGGCACGCATCACATCTGGATGTCGGTGACACAGCTGCCGCTGGCTGCTCACCAGGCCTGGCACATTATCGCACATCACCCTGGAGGAGCCACCTGTAGCTCTCATGTACCTATAAGGGACCAACCAACACAGAGGTGAGGGCAACGTGAACAGGGAGGCCTGGCTCAGTGTTCCTGGGAGACTAAGGAGTTCAAAGCACTTTTCAAATATGAATTCCTTATCCTTCTGGTGATATTAGAAAGCAAGGGTATGTACTTTTTAATTTAGTGGAGAAACCGGCAAGGCAGGCAGGCGTAGTGAGTGATCTTGCAGAAGTCATCCCCAAAATGCTGTGATGACTGTCTGTTGGACATGAAGCTAGGTCTACCAGATGATGCTCTGGGCAGGGGGACAGAGGCAAGGTCGGCATTTGGGGAAGTGAATGACGGGTAAGAAGCAACGTGTCTTGGGGAGAATGTGTGGAAGACTGTTCTCAAGAAGGCTCAGATCTCAGTGACACAATGTGTCTGGACTTGGCTTTGGGGGAAGCTGACCTTAGAAGCTCTTTGTTCCCGTTATTTGACAGAATGTCTTAAAAACTGTCTGTATCTGTCTAATCAACACCCGCTGGTATCTGATGTTACACTCTCCTCACAGACAGGCTGTTCTTTCCTTACTGAAGAGCCTTTTAAATATTTCCATTTTGTAGCTCTTTTTGGCTTTTATAAAGATCCTTTGGAAAAAATTCTTTCTATTGTTATTAAGGACACTAAATGTTTGGAAGAATCAAACAGTGTTATAGCTCCATAAAGTACTTTTTGAAAAGAAACTTTAACAAAAAATTACATCATCATCTCTACCCAGATGTTCTCTATTAGTCGTGAAATGTTTAGAAAGGTACCTTTTATATAACCCAAGCTGCCATAGGTGTCTTTTGAAGCGATCAAACAAGGAGAATGTCTTTTTCTTGTATTTTCATTATTTTATATGATCATAAAATCGTTACAGCTGTGACTTCCAAAAAATATATTTAAGTGACAGCTGAGAGACAATGTGACAAAAAGCCTGAGCAATAAATAATGTTTATACACCCATGGAAACAGAAATAGTCATTTTATTGAAAAATGGTCAGTCTGATAAATCAATCTTTGATCCTGTGTCAGCAATGTCAAGGCTAAACGCCTCCCTGTTCAAAGCCGGCTTAGGAAGGAATTGAACCCCTCTTCCCATCAGCGCATTGCCTTGCTCCTTTGAAGAGCTCCAGTGTCTTCCTAAAAATTTCCCTGCTCTAGTCTGTAATTTAGCTGAGACCCCTTACCAGATTCTTTAAAAATTAGCCCACGATAACGGGTGTCTCTGAATCAATATTTTAATATCTGTTCTGAAACTTTTAGGTGCAAGGAAATTACAGGGCTATCAACTCTATCTCTTTCCAAGACCAGAAAGTCGGCAGATGGAGAACGGTTTCTAGATGGGGAGGGAATCTGCCTTTGGAACTTTTAGCGACCTGGTATGGTTCAACATTCCATCACTATGCAAAAATAAATAAATAAATTGCAGACCAACGTACAAAGGAAAGCAGCAAAGTTACTCTTTGCGGGGACGGTTGTGAACAAGGTAACATCTTAGAGACAGACCCCGGGGTCTGTAGCTTTGCATTAAAGTCATGGTCTCTAACTGGAGGCAGCAAAATGTTCTTCCGCCCCACTGGGGTGAACCTGGAATGTGGAAGGACGGGAAATAATACAAAGTCACACGCTTTAGGTTCTACAACTCCTGACTGGCTGAATTGGCCCGTCGATTTACCTTGAGGCAGTTTTGGCGGGGTGGGGGCTGGGATGGGGGAGGCGGTTGTAGTTTTCAAGGTGAATTTACACACACACACACACACACACACACACACACACACACACACACACACACACGTCTGTGCTAGAGCTGGAGACCAGGCTAGCACGTCTCTCAACAGGATAAGAAATTGGCTGATTTTGCTGTCGCTCAGCTGGATCCAAATAAACCAAACATCGGAGCTCTCATTTGAGGGGGAATGTGGTTTTATGGAGTTGTCAAAGCTGAAATGATCTTCTGGGAAAAGAGAAGGGGCTCACCATGGGGCGATAAGAGGGCAGTAGCCAGGGTTCGGGCCAGAATCCGAGACTGCTGCGGCCGCGGGGGAAAGCAGCCAGGAAGGGTCTATGTGGCCAATGCGGTCCCCATTCCGATCTCCAAAATCCCCCCGCGCCCGTGCGCGTGGACTTACCACCATGAAGAGTTGACCTCGGGGGTGAGCCAGGTCAAGAGCAGAGGGAGCCAGAGCCAGATTCCACCGAGAGGGGCGTTCATATTAACCCCCTTGCGTCTGCATCAGGTCAGACTCCGTGTGCGGGCGCCATGCGTGCCCAGAGCAGAAGCGCTCAGCTCCGGGAGCGCCTCGTCACGGCCGCCGGCGCCTCGCCGCGCCCCCGCCCCCCGCTCGCGTCTGCGACGAGTGGCGAGACTCGCTGATAAAGTTTCAAACGATGGGCCCGGCGAGCGATAAAGGCCAGCCCGGGCCGCCTCGCCCACAGCCCAATTCCCCAGGCGCAGCGAGCGCCTGCAGCCCGAAAGCTCTGCGCGCCTCCCGCGCGCCCCTGTCCGCTCTGCTCCCCTCCGGGCGCAGCCGAGGGAGGGGGTGCTGCGCCTGGCGGGGGTGGGGAGAAACGCGGGGTTTTAGACACGGGTGCATGAAATGATGGCAAGAGATGTCTGGGGATGAGGTGAGGCGGGGAAGGGGGAACACCGCTGCATGGTTACGAGCACACGCGAATACAGGAACCTTTAGGGAAGCTCCAGGCCAAAGAGCATCCGTGGGCTCTCGGAGCGCGCGTTCCGGATTGCCGAGGCCATCCGCTGGCAAACAAGTCCCTGAGCGTGCAATGTGAGGAAACGAGGAAGGGGGCCAAGGGGTAAGGAGATTACTATGCATGGGATACAAGAATCCAGAGATGATTCTCAACTCATTGCTTCGCTTCTCTCCCTGAAGCTGGGATGAAGAGCTAGCACTTGTAAATTTGGAGCTGCCGCGTCTATGCAGGGCAAGGTTAGGGAGGGGCCAGGCCTCTGCGAAATGACCTGTTGGCTTTGATTCCTTGGTGCTGGGCTTAAATACAGAGTCCATAGGGAGGGGAACTTGGAGGGTCCATGACCCTCGGGACCTAACCCAGCAGTATCTGCCAAAGCACCCAGGAAAGATGCAGTTTTTACGCACACCTAGCTCCTCTCCGGAGCTGCGGAGCGCAAAAGATCACATAGAGAGGAACCGAGGCAGCCAGGCGTTCGCCGGGGGTGTGCGCCCTTGCACCTCCTGCCGCCTGGGCGCTCAGCCTGTGCGCCTTGTGGAGGTTAAGGGACCCTCGGTCCTGGACCTGGGCCCCCGCCCAGCCAAGAGAGAGGGGCTTGGGCCCGCGGGTGGAGCATTTTGAGCAGTAGCTGGCTTGTAGCCGCGCCGTTTATCACCGGAAAGGAAGGAAGACCAGGAACTCGTGGCGGCCGTGAACTGTTCCATTGCTCTTTTCCTGGGGCGGAGGGACTCACTGCCCGCCCGAGGAGCGTGCTCTGGGGAATAGAGTGTGCGCCTGTGTGTATGTGTGGGAGGCGAATTGTTCGCAGGGCGTGGGGGAGGGGGTGCCGCCCAGATCGGAAGGACGGGCTCTCCCTCTCTCCAGCCCACCCTCGGGCCTGGACTGGCCAGAGCGTCAGCCCTCGCCGGCAGCGAGCGCGGTGAGAGGCTGGACGAGGCGAAGCTCAGAGACGCCAAAAACCTGAAAGATGCTGTCATCGCCACCCCCTTCCCCCACGCTGGTCCCTGGCAGGTCCGGCCCCTCCCAGGCTGACCCAGATACATCCCCGTTTGGGTCCGGAAAGGGAGGGGAGGGAAACAAGCACCGCGCCACCCACGACTCGGGAAGAGCAGGGCTCCTCGCCAGGGCCGCTCCGTATCGCTGGGCCGCGACCCAGGGAAGTTCTGCTTGGTCTGCGTCGGTCGGGCGGGAGGTGCAGGGAGGGCGCGTGGGGCGGCAGGCAGCGGGGCGGGGGAGCGTTTCTGCTCGCCGTGTGTGCACGCCGGCCATGGGGAGGGTATGATAGGCACCAAAGAGCAACACGCCTCTCATGTACTTACATGCTTATGCTCACAAACCTCCTTCCCCCGTGAAGCAGGGGAATAAACGAAAGCTTACCTCCACCCTTCTTTGTCCCGCATTTTCTTGAAGTAAATCCAGACACTTAGGAAAGAAAAGGTGGTTGGCTCCGAGGAACCAGAAACATTGCCAAAATTTCACTTCTACCGTGAATAAAGTAGGAGTGTGGATGTGTATGTTGGGAAAGGTAGACAGTTGTATGATTCTCTCATGGAGATTATGATTTGAAACCACCTAAAAAACTCCAACTCAAGTTCCACCCATCTCAGCACATCGTGTCCTCACAGCTAAGGGGTGTTAGAAGTACATGGAATGTGACCATCAGCTTACAGGCCCTTGCTCTCCGCCCAGGGAATTAGTGAATGGCCAGGAGACCTGCCCTTCAGTTGATGGTGAGGCCAATGGAATGACCTAAACCTGAAACAGACCTCCTGGAAAAGGAATGGACCATCCCCAAAAGCTAATTAAATCCACGCCAGAGGACTTCATCCTGGGGCAGGAGGAGGAGGAGTGCCACATGTCTCACAGAGAAGAAATTGGTTTTTGTGAAAGGCAAAAGGCTGAAAATGTTCAAGTGAAGCTAAATCCAGATGTGAAAAAGGGGTCCACCCAAACACCCCTTCCTGACCTGTCTAGAGGCCGTCTGGACTCAATGACTTGTCTCTTCCAGATCTGTGATTCCATTTCCCTCCCATTCTCCACCCCTTTCACTTATGAACCATTACTTAGCCCCAGTATAACTTATTTTCCTGCCAAGAAGGCCTTTACTCCCTCCTTGTCTGTACCTATTCTCTCGATGGACCCCTTCGCTTTGAAGATAAGATGTTCGCTAGTAGACATGGTTAGGAAATGCTCAAGAAAATTAGGAGGAAAGAAGGTTACAGCAAACCTTACTTCTTTTACAATCAAAACCACCATCCTAAAGAAGAGTTAATAAATAATGAAGTAAATTGCATATGACTTCAGCCTAGCTATAGCAGATGATGAGGTAAGGAAAGAAAGGGTCAGAGTGTCTTTAGATTTATTAAACATCTGATTTTTGATTTCTTCAATGAGAAATCTCAGAATTGACTGTAAAATTCATTTACAGTATACAGAACCCAATTCTCTTTCTGGAGCTTAATGTTAGTTTGCTTTTAACTTCAGTATAGCACTGTAGCCAAATGAGTCAGTCTATTTTCTTAGTTAGATCCATTGTTTGTCTAATCTCCCAGGGCAGTGTAAGAGAACTCATTTACAACTGAGCCATCTCCACCCTTTAAAAATGGAGAGTTACTTCTCAACCAAATAGTCATTTGTCTTCCAGTCTGAACTGACTTCTTCCTCAGGCAATGACTCCTAAGATAGCCACTCACTAACCAAAGAATAAGTTATAGTATCAATCGTTTAAATCTCAGTGTGCCTTTAAATTAATGTGCACCAAAGATTTTTGCTTCCAGCCATGAGAGAGTAGCAAGTACCTGAGTAGCTCTCCTTTTCAGGTATTGGACAGTAGGCCCCACACGGCTGTGATCCTTGAGAGAAGGAAAACACATTAGTTTTGCTCCACAACTATCTTACAATTGTCCAGGTTTTTCTGCTGAAGAGAAAAACATTTTTCTAGAATGTAGGAAGGTAGAATACAGGCAAGGCAGTAGTTTCAGTTAAGGAGGGAGAGACTGGAGTTTTGGGCTGTTAAAGCAGCTGAAATTTCTGAAGATAAGTAGCTGTGGAACAGGGACTCCCCCGCAAGTCTACATGGAGATTCACCACCAGTCTGGGCCAACAGCTAAGCTGAATATAGACATGACAAAACTCTGCAGGGCCTAACAGAGATTACCTGCTGCATGTAGTACATTATTGAGAGACATTGGAGTTCCATCACAGCAGGGCAGAGAGACCTCACTGAGCATGTCAGGGATTCAATTGAGATGCTGGAAAGGCCTTGCCTTAAAAGCAATAGTCAGGCTAAAAAGCATGTCTTAGAGCAAAAATCAAAATGTTGTTTCTCCATAGCACATACTGTAACAAAGAATGATAAGAAATCAGACAGGACCAGGGAAATTTATAAGAATGAAACAACATCCATTAAAAAAAAAACAACATGATACAGACTCTCTACAATGGATAATTAATAAAAAATTTAATAGGCTGGACACGATGGTGCACGTCTATAGTCCCAGCCACTTGGGAAGCTAACAAAGGAGGATCGCTTGAGTCCAGGAGTTCAAAACCAGCCCAGGGAAACATAGCAAGACTCTGTTTCTAAACAAACCAACCAACAAACCCAACAAACAAATATGGACAAGTGAAAAACACACAAAAGTGATCTATACTTAAGAGAAAGCAGTCAATAGAAACTGATCCTGAGATGGCCCAGATATAGGAGGAATTGGCAGGAAAGAAATTTTTAAAGTAACTATTATAAATATGTTCAGGTATTTAAAGGAAAATAGAATGAACAAGTGGACAATGAACAAATAGAGAATCTCAGCAGAAAAATGGAAGCCAAAAGAAAGAAATGAAAATTCAAAACCCCGTTAGTACAGTTATCTAATCTGCAAAATTTGTACTTTCTGAAATGGAATTCCAGAAAGAAAGCAGAAAGAAAATGGGGCAAAAAATATTTTGGAAATAATGCCCCAAATTTGGCCCAGATGATGGAAAACATAAATTTACCAATCTAAGAAAGGTGGAAAATCCCCAAAAGAATAATTACTCAGCATATCACACTGGCACACATCAAACTATTTAAAGCCATGGATGAAAAATCTCTAAAGCAGCCAAAGGAAAAAGATACATTAAATATAGGAGAACAAGAATATGAATTACACCTGGCTTCTTATCAGCAACAATGGAAGTCAGAAGACAATGGAATGACATCTATAACACGCTAAAAGAAAAAAAAAAGTCCACATAGAAATCTATAATCAGTGAAAATACCCTCTGAAAATGAAGTGGAACTCTTCTCTTGCTTCTTATTCTTCACTTAACCTTAGGAATAAGAACCACATTGCATGAATAAGAGCAAAATGAAAACAGAGCAACCTGAATAAAGTCTAAAGCCAACCCTAGACAGGATCAAGATTTCCCAGTGGTACTTTTTTTTGCTATCCAAAAGAAAACTCCACCTTTTTTTTTGTTAGAGTCTCACTCTGTTGCCCAGGCTGGAGTGCAGTGGCATGATCTCAGCTCACTGCAACCTCTGCCTCCTTGGTTCAAGCAATTCTCTCTGCCTCAGCCTCCTGAGTAGCTGGGATGACAGGTGCCCACCACCACGCCTGGCTAATTTTTGTATTTTTTAGTAGAGACGTGGTTTCGCCATGTTGGCCAGTCTGGTCTTCAACTCCTGACCTCAGGTGATCTGCCCACCTTGGCCTCCCAAAGTGGTGGGATTAAAGGTGTGAGCCACCACACCTGGCCAACTCCACCCTCCTTAAAGGAACATAATATCATTCAGGATCTCCACAAATTTTCAGCAAATTAAAAATTATTTTTTAAAACTCCAAACAAAACAAAACCTAGGAAAAAAAAAACAACAGAAAATAGAAATGGACCCACAGGTAATTTAGAGTTCTGACTTATCTGAGAGGGACTCCAAAATAATTAAAAATGTCTTTTTTTTTGGCCAGGTGTTGTGGCTCACACCTGTAATCCCAGCACTTTGGGAGGCTGAGGTGGGTGGATCACGAGGTCAGGAGATCGAGACCATGGTGAAACCCCATCTCTACTAAAAATACAAAAAATTAGCCGGGCACAGTGGTGGGCGCCTGTAGTCCCAGCTACTTGGGGGGCTGAGGCAGGAGAATGGCGTGAACCCAGGAGGCAGAGCTTGCAGTGAGCCCATATCACGCCACTGCACTCCAGCCTGGGTGACAGAACAAGACTCCGTCTCAAAAAAAAAAAAAAAAAAGTTTTTTGTTTTTTTTGTTTTTAAAGAACAGACAATTTTAAGACAGAGTTGGAATCCAGGCAGAAGACTTAACTAAAAATCCAGGACTAGGGAGAGGAGAACAGAAGCAGTGACTGCAAGTAAGAATTAGATAGATGGGTTGAGGATCTATCTATAATCGGTAGAACAGTGGATTAGTAAGCCAGAAGAGAGGTCAATATTGAATATCCAGATTAATGCACAGAGAGTAGTAAAAGGATAGAAAATATATAAAAGAAAAAGATAAATATGATTGAGTGAAAAGGTCTAAGCTAATTGCAACTGGAGATCTAGATGAAGAAGAGAGAATGGGACTAAAGAAATATTTGAATAACTACCAGTTGAGAATTTTCCAAAACTGATGGAAGAAATCAAACCACATATTCAAAAAAAACCTTACAAACTTGTAGCAGATTAAATACAGAGAAAACTACGTTCAGGCACATCACACATACATTTCTGACAAAGGCAAAAAGAAAATATTAAAAGCTGCCAGATGGGGAAAAACATTAATTTGAGGGGAGAAATCACAAGATATGGCTGACTTTTCAACAGAAACTATTGAAATCAGAAGATGGTAGAATGGCATCTTTAGAAAAGAGGTGGAGTGGAGAAGGATACTGTCAACTTGGAATTCTATAGTCATTGCAAAGATTCTTAAAAAGTTAAGACAAAATAAAGATGTTTTCAAATAAAAGGTAAGAAAATCCCTTATTAGCAGAGTTGATGATAAATATTAAGCCAGTTATTTAAGCTGAAGGACAATGATCCAAGATGGAATTATGGAATCAGAGTCCCCTGCTGGTTTTTGTGTTAGTGATGTCATATATTTTCTTCTACATATTTTAAACTTTTAAAAGATATCATAATCATCATTTTAATTATCAATACTATTTTATATTTTTCTATTAATTTACCTTTCCCAATATTCATATTCCTTTTTGCAATTCCATAATTCCATCTGGGCTCATTTTAAGTACTACTGAATGGTGGTGAGTTTCCCATTTTGCTTTTTTTCTGCTATCCTGCAGCCTGGACACAAGGCAGCAAAACCGTGAAGTGGGAGCTGGCATGGACAGAAAGGCATACAGGAAAGGTATCTGGATTCAAGTAGTGTGAAAGAGATTTCTAACATACTCATAGTGAGTGGGAGAAGTTCCCTGGGCTCCCCCCTTTTAATTCTTTCACATTCCACACCCCTAGGAAAACCTATGTCAATGTTGGCAGCAGTGACAACAGCAGCAGTGAGAGCCCATAGGTGCTTAAAACTCTGAGAGATGGGAAACCTTCTCTCCAGAGGAACTGTGTTCCCAAAGAGATGAGATGAAATTCCATAGCTTTTTTTTCCCCCTCCTTCCTTCTGCCATGTGGTCCTAGACATGGGTGTAATACATACAGGAAATGTATGGCAGAGTGAGACAACTAAAGCCGAAGTTTCTGGCCAGAGGACCAAAAAGAGGAATCCTTGAAAATCAGAAAGTACTTAGGTAGTCAGGGGGAATGAGAATCTTGGGAAAACAGTCATATAAAGTTGTATGTGAAGTCCTGTGCTTACCCTCTAAGTTACGTACATGTGGATTTGCCCCTAATGATCACATCAAAAACTTTGAGAATGGAACTATGGGATAGACCACAATCCAGGTCCAAGACAAGACAATGGGTTTTACACATGAGACAGGCATGAATAGAATTACAAAGCCTTTGAAAACTGAACTAACATCAGAACCAGAACCCACATAAGGCTGGTCAGAATTTGTGGCCTGAACCCAATTAGATTGCTTGATCATACGTTGAAACAAGAATATCAACATTCCACATAGATAGGATTTAAACAAGACCCAGAGTCTCTTAACATTCTATTCTGGATGTCCAGGATACAAGAAAAATTACTTGGTATACAAAGAACTAGGAAAATTGCAACTCAAATAGAAAAAGACCATCAAGAGACACTACTGCCTAGGTGACAAAGATGTTGAAATTATCAGACAAAGACTTAAAATCAGCTATTATAAAAATTCTTCAAGAAGTAAGGATGAATACTCTTGAAACAAATGGACAATATAAAGTCTCAGTAAATAAACAAAAAATTTAAAGAGGAAACACACAGAAATTTTAGAACTGAAAAATTTATTTACTGAAAAATCTATCTCAATGGATAGAGGTGATAACAAAATGGAGATGACAGAGAAAGATGTGAATGAACTTGAAAATAGATCAGTGGAAGTTATCTAATCTTAACAGCAGAGGAAAAAAATATTGAAAAGAAATGAAGAGATCCTCGGGAAATCTCTGGAATAATACTCCAAGGTGCCACACTGTGTCACTGGAATCCAAGAAAGAGAGGAGAAACAGTCCACTGCAGCAAAAAATATTTGCAGAAATGGTTAAATACTCACTAAATTTGGCCAAAGGTATAGACCTAGAGATTCAGAAAGCTCAGCAAATCCAAAGAGGATACCTCCAAATAAATTAATGCTGAGATACATAAAAATAAAATTGCTGAAAACTAAAGGCAAAGACAAAGTCTTGTAAACAGACAAATACAAATGATGCATTACTTATGGAGAACAAAGAGGAAAGATGATTTAAATGACTTTAGATTTCTCATCACAAATTATGAAAGCAGAAGAAAGTGGAACATTTTTTTAAAGCACTGATAAAAAGAACCATCAACCCAGTATTCTATACACAAAGAAAATATCCTTAGTGAAAGTGAAATAAAGACATTCTCAGATGAAGGAAAACAAAGACAATTCATTGTCAGTAGACCTGTTCTAAAAGGCTTGCTAAAAGAATTTCTTCAGACAAAAGAGAAATGATATAAAAAGGAAACCTGTAAAATATGAAGGTAAGAGAAATGGTAAATATCTGAATAAAAGTTACAGACTCTTCTAGTCCTCTCCAGTTCTTTAAGAAGGCAGAAAAGGGGAAACAGGATTGAAAAACCAAGATAACACACAGAAAACAAATAATTAAATGATATACTTAAATCCAAACATACCCATAATTATATAAAATATGCATGGTCCAAACACAATTTTTTTCAGAATTGATGTATTTATTATAATAAACATAAAATTCAGGAACAACAATAGTAGGTGGTATTTGGTAATAGAAATGAGACTTAAAAAACAGAAGTGGTATAAACAGGAAAACAGGCAATAATGCAGTTAGAACCATGAGACGTCATTAATACTAAACCACAATCTATGAAGAGAGGAGGTAAATAAAAGAGTGATAGCTGAGTTTGAAATGAGATATTACCACCTACCAACCAGAATAACTAAAATTTTATCAATCTGACAATGCCAACAGTTAAGATATGGAACAAATGGAACTCTCACTCCTTGCTAGTTGAAGTAAAAGTGGTAAAACCATTTTGGAAAACTGACAGAATCTACAAACTCTGAACACATGCATTCATGTTGTTTAACAAGTCCACTCTAATTATATACTCAACCAAAACGCATACACAATAATTTTAAAACAGAGATTTGCTGAATGGATAAAAACACAAGTATATGCTGTCTACAAGACATTCACTTCAAATACAATTATACAAGTAGGTAAAAAGGAGAAGTACACAAAAAGATAAATGACACAAACACTAATTAAAAGAAAGGCAAAGTTGATATATCAATATTAAAGCAGATATCTAAGCAAAATAAAAGTTACCTAGGATAATGAGGGAACATAACATAATGATAAAATGGTCAATTCACCAAGAAGACATACTGTCCCTAAATGTGTATAGACCAAACAACAGACCTTCAAAACATACGAATTAAAAATTTGACAGAACTAAAAGGAAAAAAACAGACAAATGCACAATTACAGTTAGAGATGTCAACATTCCTCACTCAGTAATTGATAGAACAAATAGAAAAATCAGGAAGATACAGAAAAACTCCACAACACTATCAACCAATTGCTTGGAAACTAAGCAATACACTTCTAATAGTCTTTGGATCATAAAAGATGTCTCAAGGGATGTCAGAAAATATTTAAACTGAATAAAAATGCATTATTGTGAAACTATATTTAATATAGATTCTAATAAGTCAAGAATACATGTTGTAATCTCCTGGGTAACCACTAAAAACTAACAAAATATATAGCTGTTCCAGTTTTCTATTGCTGTATAACAAACCGCTCCAAAACTTAGCACTTCAAAACATCAATTTATTACTGTATTTCATAGTTCTGTGGGTTGACCAGACTTAGCTTGGTGGTTCATGCTTGGGATCCTTGATATCATTTCAGGGGTTGCAGCTGGGACTGGATTCATCTGAAAGATTGACTGGGCTGGAGGTCCCATGTGGCTTTTTAACTCGTATGTCTTGCAGCTGTCATCCTCTACATGGCCTAGACTTCTTACTTGTGGCGTAGGATTCCAAGATGAAGGAGGTAAAAGTTGCCAAACTAGTTAAGAACTACACCTGGATCTCATCAAAGCAGTTGCAGGACCTGCCCAGATTCAAGAGAGGGAGAAGTAAACTCTGCTTCTTGATAGGAGAGTAACAAAGTAACACTAAAGGAGAGCATGTAGCAATAGAAAATGTTATTATTGCCATCTCTGGAAAACAGTCTTCTACAGTCTTCCCTTTGGACACAACAATTCACATTCCTTCCACATGGGCAAAATAAACCCACTCTCTCTCCCAAGTCCCCTAAAGTCTTATTCCAATATGGCATTGTCTTGAAGTCCAGGACCTTGTCATCTAATTACAAATGCAGATAAGGCTCCTCAGGTGCTGATCCTAAAATCTTTATGAAAATGCAATAGGCATAGAACAGTCATCACAGTTTTGGAGAAAAACAACTTGGGAGATTTACATTATGAGATATCAAGCTTACTTACTCTAAACTGTAATAATTAGGGGAAGGTGATATGGAACAAGAATAGTCAAATAGGCAAATGAAACCTAATAAGAGTGCAAAAATAGACCCATATATAGGACCAACTTCATTTTCAGCAAAAGTGCCAAGCAATTTAATGAGGAAGAAAGGAGAATGATTAAAGTTTTCCAATTTCTAATTTTAAGGGAAAAAGAGCTACTACTTCCCTTTAGACTTTCCATCTGGTATTATGTTAAAATTTTAAGGATCATCACTAAAAAGAATTTTAAAAGGATGTAAATTTATAATCTAACAAAAAAATGGAGGGGGAATAAAAAAACAAACTCCATACATTCAGTGGAAAGAAAGTAGGAAAGGAGAAGAGCTTAAAAGGAGGGCAGAAGGGATGGTAGAGATAAATGCAAATATATCAATAATCAAAATAAATGTAAATGAGTTGAACTTTCCATCTCTATTCAAAGACAGGGATTGGTAGATTGGTTTCCTTTTAAACCAAGTTGTATGTTATTCAAAGAGATATTAGAACTTAAGGACACAGAAAGGATGAAAGTATAACTATCTTAGAATCAGTAAAATTAGATGTTAAGGCAAAAACATTAGTAGAGATAAAAAGGTTGATGATATCATGATAAAGATACAATTCACCTGGAAGATAACAATAATTTTAATTTCACCTAACAATATAGTCTCAAATATTCATACCAAAAATGAACAGAAATATTAGGTTAAACAGACAAATCCATTGCCTTAGTGAGAATTTTAACTCATCTTTCTCAGTAATTGACTGTATCAGTTTGCTTTTGGTAAGTAATACACCACCCCAAAATTTAGATGCTTAAAACAGCAATCACTTGTTAGCTCATTATATTGTGGGTCAGAAATTTAAACTGGGTTCATCTGGGTAATTCCTCTGTTGATCTTCACTGGGGCCGTGCATGTTGGCGTTGCTCACATGTCTATGAGTTTACTGGAGTGATAGATATCTGGCCTATATTTATCCCATTATCTATTAAGTTAATGGACCTTGTTCATGTGATGGAAGATCAGAAAAGTAGCAAGGAAACAAATGTTGATGCACAAGCACTTTGCAAGCCTTTGCTTGCATCACATTTGCTAATGTCCCGCTGGCTGAAAAAGGTCATATGACCAACCTGGATACAAGGGGTGGAAGAAGAGATTCCATTTTTTTTGATGGACCTGCTATCTCATTTCAAGGGTATAGATTCAGGTGGGAAAATATTTTGTAACCATTTTTATAGTCTACATATTGATAGAGCAAGAAGACAAAAAAATTAGTAAGGCTCTAAGAAGTTTTGAACTGTACAAAAAGTTTTGTATGCTTTATATATAAAACTTATACTCTACAATTAGAAAATACAAAATCTTTTAAAATGGACATAATACACCTATAAAAAATAAATAGTATACAAAGCTAAAAAATTATTCTCAGCAAAAAACCAAAGAACTGCTCTTTTATAAACCCCATTTTCAGGCCAAAACTCAGTTAAGCTAGGAATTAGTTACAAGATAACTTTTTAAAAAGCGTATTTAGAAATTTTTTAATGTTTCTTAAAAATTAATTGATCAAAACAGAATTCATAATAGGAATTATAAAATATTTTGAATGCAAAATATTGGGAAGACTGTGGCATAATTTATGAGATATAGCTAAAGTGATATTTAGATAAAAATTCTAGCTTTAAGTGTTTACATTAGAAAAGATGAACAATGTAAACTAATGAGTTGTGCACATTGTCTTAAGTTAGAAAAAGAACAACAGAATAAACTCAGGAAAGCAGAAGGAAGAAAGTGAAAAAGAACATAAAGTAATGAGATAGGAAACACAGATTCATTAGAAAGGTTCTATAAAAACAAATGCTAGTCTCTGAAAAGATTAATAGACATGTCTCTTATAAGGCAAATACAGAAAAAATGACAAAGGCATACACTGTTAAGAAAAAAGGAGAAGAATTACAGTAAGAAAATCAGTAAGATTTATAAATTAGAGACCCTGAACTCATTTAAACAAAACCAAATAAAGACAACACCAGAAAAAAATATTTATGAATCTAGCTGCAACTATAAGAAATAAAATATGATAAAACCATGTGTGTATATAAATCATGGTCAAGGAATTAAAGAATACTTCAACAGTTCAAAAAATCTGCCAATAAAACACCATACTGTCTGCAGGGAAAAAAATTGAAAATCTTTCAATGTCATTTAATACATAAATACTTTTGAAAGGGAAAAATATGATTATTCCAAAATATGCAGAAAAAATGTTCGATAAAATTCAACAGTTGACATGAATTGTATTTTTTTTTAAGAAAAACTTTTTACACAACAGCAATAGGATAAAACTTTTTTTTTTTTGAGTGAAGTTTCGCTCTTGTTGCCCAGGCTGGAGTGCAGTGGCATGTTCTTGGCTTACTGCAATCTCTGCCTCTTGAGTTCCAGCAATTTTCCTGTCTCAGCCTCCCAAGTAGCTGGGATTACAGGCGCCCGCCCCTAGGCCCAGCTAATTTTTGTATTTTTAGTAGAGGTGGGGTTTCACCATGTTGGCCATGGCTGGTCTCGAACTCCTGATCTCAGGTGATCCACCCGCCTTGGCCTCCCAAAGTGCTGGGATTACAGGCGTGAGCCACTGTGCCCAGCCAAAAACTTTTCTAATAATTGAAAGGAATCTAACAGACTTACAGCAAATGTATCATATTCAATAATGAAATATTATAAGTATCTTCAAAGTTACAAAACACGAACATCCATTATCACCACTATTATCAACTATGGTACTGAGATTCTAAAACGTTACGATAATAAAGAAATATGAATTACAAGAAATGCAAAAAGAAAATTTTTATTATTTGCAGATGATGTGAACATGTACATGGAAAACCTAAAAGTATTAAAGAACAAGACTATTAGAATAAACTGGTCATGGTAGCATGCACCTGGAATCTCAGCTACTCAGGAGGTTGAGGTGGGTGGCTTGCTTGAGCCCGGGAGTTCAAGGCCAGCCTGGGCAACATAATGAGACCCCATCTCTTCATAAACTCTTAATATATTGGCAGCAAATAGATGAATGGAATAGAATGTTAAATTCAGAAATAGATCCACAAGTACATTAGAAATTAGGTGTAGGAAATAGGCACCACTTCAAATCAAGGGGAAATGATGGATTATTCGATAATGGTGCTGTGAAAATTGGCTCACAATAAGGAAAGAAATGCTATTAGATGACTTTCATACTGTGCACAAAAATAATTTTCAGATATATTAAGGACCAAAATATGAAAAGTAAAACTTTAAAACAGAAGAAAATATAGGTAGATATTTTAAAGGTTTGGGTAACAAAAAACACCAATGACAAAAGGTAAGCAGTAGATAAGAGATATTTCAACATACGTAACAGATACAGATAAGTATTTCAAATATTTAAAGTACTGAAAGTCAACAAGAAAAAGACAATCCAGTGGAAAAATAGGCAAATGATAGTAAAAAGCAGTTTATAGGGGAAAAAGATCATATAGAGAGATGCTCAATCTCACTTGTAATCAGAAAAGTACAAAATAAAACAAAAAAATCAACTATGTTGAATCCATCAGATAGAAGAAAATTTAAGTCAGTTAATATTATGTGTTGGCAAGTGCAGGGGTAGTGAACACTCTTGTGCACTGCTAGTAAGTCCGTAAATTAATATAGGCTCCTTGAAGAGGAATATAGCGGTGATGCAATCAAGCTTTCCCCTGGAAACAGATGGAGGATAATTCAAGGAGATTTGATTTACAAAGAGACTATGAAGATGTGAGCAGAGGAACTGTTACCACCTCCAGACCCAAAGGGACAAGGAGAAGGAGTAAAGGTTCATGGAACCCAGAAAGGGAAAATCTTGTAGAGATTGCTTTGAGAGGAGCAGCGCTCTTTGGTTGAGGGACACAGCACAAGAAATCTTGTAGGAGGGAGCTGGTAAATAAATACCTAGACTGCACTCTCCCTCGGATATTCTGCTGGGGTTCCTCATTGGATAAACCCAACCAGGAGCTGAAGGGCCCATTGATATAGTTCATAGAGTCAGCCTCCCAGGGTGGGGTAGGATGGAGAAAGGAAGGCTCTGAAGGGGCAAACAGAAGATAACTGGCAACATCAGTAGGTAACGAATTGAAAATATTTGTGCCCTACAACTAGCTATTCCATTGCTAAATATAGTTAAAGACATTTTGTTGTGCATCAGGACACATGTACGTATGCGTAGTACAATACTGTTGAGAAGAATAAGTGAAAAATAACTCAAAATTTTATCAGTGAAGGAATAGAGAGGTAAAATATGGGATGAACATGTGATGGCATACTGTAGAGCAGTTACATGGAATTAATTACATCTTCACTTTTTACATGGATGAATCTGAAAACATGTTGATGGAAAAAATAAAGAACAGAATGAAGCAACATTAGTATAACCCCATATTAGTTGGGAGTGTCTTCAGCACCACTGACGGAAAACTTAGCTACAGTTGCTTAATCAAATAGGGGTTTACTTTTCTCATGCTGTAAGAAGTCCAGAGGTAGACTATCCAGAGCTGGTGCAGCTGCTCTAGGATATATACAAGGAAGGTTCTTTCTGTCTCACTGTTCTTAGCGTATGGCTCCATCTTATGGCTTTGAGATATTTAGTAACAGCCCCAATGCTTAAAATGGAATATTTCAGTTTATTTAGCAATTCTATTAACCTGGGCTTTTCCATGTTAGTATTAGTTTTCAAATAGACTTGAAGTAAGTAAATACTTTTAAAATCAGGTGAATTCAAATCAAGAAGAAGCTGAGAAAAATATGTATATCTCAAGTGCATAAACCTCTGGTGCCCATGATGGTATGTAAAATGTTTCAGGAAGATGAGGTCCTCTGTGTGACTTGGGGAGGTGAAAGTGTAGGTAGGTGTTAGGATAAGTACCAAGTAGACAATCTGAACAAGATTGAGTCATGTACATTTCCACACCGCCACCAATCTTCATCTGTGGAACAACAAGAATGTAATCTCTAGTTCTCTCCGTTATCACAAGAGGGTTTAATAAGTTTGGCTTTATATACAGTGGTTTCTGCTTCTAACCTGCAACTGATTGCACATCTTTGCATTTGAGTAGGTACAGTTTGTTGAAGAGGAAGAAGAGAAATAGAGGGAGTCTTATGAGATAAATTATTCTCTGTTTGACTATTAGCTGTCTTGTGGATTCTGAATATGTCTGTGCCAGTTTAGATAACTTAAGTATTTTTAATTATGTCACTGTATTATAGAAAATATTTCTTTCAAACAAAAATATGGCAATTTGAAAAATCTGACTCCTTTTCTCACAGAGTACGGTGCAAGGCACTATAACATATGCTTTATTATGAATAACAACAATAGAAATTGTACTGACTACCATTTATTCAGTTTATACCATGTAGCAGGTATTGTAGAAAATAATTTATGTGGCTTAGTTCCCTTAATCCTTATAGCAACCTTATTTATTTTATTAAATAAGCTTATTATTATTATTGAGATGGAGTTTCGCTCTCATTGCCCAGGCTGGAGTGCAATGGTACGATCTTGGCTCACTGCAACCTCCGCCTCCTGGGTTCAAGCGATTCTCCTGCCTCAACCTCCTGAGTAGCTGGGATTACAGGCAGGCACCACCATGCCCGGCTAATTTTGTATTTTTAGTAGAGATGGGGTTTCTCCATGTTGGTCAGGCTGGCCTTGAACTCCCAACCTCAGGTGATCGACCCACCTCAGCCTCCCAAAGTGCTGGGATTACAGGCATGAGCCACCGCACCCAGCCTAAATAAGCTTATTAAAATATACGTTTGATTACATTAGCTAAATGACTGGCATATAGTAAATGTCCAATTAAAAGTGTTATTTTTAGTATAATTATTGTTATTTTATAGATGACATGGTAGATACATAAAGGGCTTAGGTAGCTTTCTGAAAGCTGCAGAGCTAGTAAGTGGTAGAGCTGAAATTGGTACTTGGATCTGTCTGGCTCCAAGTCTGCATTAACTATAAAACTCTACAACAACTTCTGTGACATTGCATTTAACACTTGAACAAAAACCCTAACTCAGGATATTTATGTTTTGGATTAGGAAACTAGGTGTCATAGAAAATAATTATTAATAATAATCATTTTTTTCATGACCTATTCAAGGGCACTTCTGGTTGGTGACAGAGTTGGGTTCCCTGGGAAGAAAATCCTGGTGGAGATTAGTATATGGGACACATTAGGAGTGCTCTGGAAAGCAATATCTGTGCAAGGAAAGGCAAGGAAATAGGATTAGGCAGAAGGAGAATATGGGGTGTGATGCCCTCTCAATGAAGGCCTCAGCCATCCCCACTGGGAGTTCTAAAGTGGGATTGTCTTTCAGAGTTGTCTTGAGTTGGGATGAGGGGCCCTGAAATTGGGGCCTTTCTATCCCTAAGTTGACCAGTCATTTCTGGGAATAGGAAGTGCTATAGGGAACTCAGCTATCTTTGACAGAGAAAACTCTCAAAGAAAGCTGAGGGCTTAGGGCTGTCTGCTAACTGCACTCCAGCCCCTGGAGATAAGTCATTTATTCTTAAATGGAGATTTGGGAGCCACATCACACATCCACTCCAGTATACAAAACTTTATTAAGAAAAAAAATCTACTATTTTTCTTTCATCCTATGCTGGTATTCCTATTTTATTTAGAAAATGATGTGAGGACTTTGCATAATAACTAACCTTTTGTTTCCATATTTTAAGTTCAATCTTGGTACACCAGAGCTAACCATGTGTGTTAATTGTAATATTACCACTAATATGACAGTTAATTATAATATTACCACTAATGTAACAGTTAATTATAATAACACAGCTAACTTAATAGTTTATTTATTTATTTTATTTTATTTTATTTTTTTGAGACAGAGTCTTGCTCTGTCGCCCAGGCTGGAGTGCAGTGGTGCAATCTCGGCTCACTGCAAGCTCCGCCTCCCGGGTTCACGCCATTCTCCTGCCTCAGCCTCCCGAGTAGCTGGGACTACAGGCGCCTGCCACCACGCCCAGCTAATTTTTTTGTATTTTTAGTAGAGACGGGGTTTCACCGTGTTAGCCAGGATGGTCTCGATCTCCTGACCTCTTGATCCGCCCGCCTCAGCCTCCCAAAGTGCTGGGATTACAGGCGTGAGCCACCACGCCCAGCCTAACTTAATAGTTAATTGTAGTATTACCACTGAAAATTCTAGGTGTTTTCATACTCTATACTGGGGTTATGAACTCCATATGCAACACCAAAAATTGGTTTAATTGAATGAATCTTGAATCCATGATGAGAAGTTGGTTTAAATCTGGCTTAACTCTCTTCTAAAATATTTCACACAGAGGGAACTTTGCCAATTTTTCATTTGTAGCTGTTTTCTTTGTAGGAGTGTTGGGTGGGAAGGTTATAGGTTGAGGTTTACCCCTACTCCTATGGGGAAAAGTAAGTGAATCTATCACTACACTCTCAACTGTAAAAAAAAACTGTTAAAAAACAAAAACAAAAACAAAAAAATTTTGACCACTCTCTCCAATGAAGCAAAGTGTGTTTTTCTTTTTACAAAAGTTTGCATCTTTAAATGATGCTAATCCTACCGTTTCTCTTAATAGAAAAAATATTTTTAAAAATTTTATTTTTTTTTAAGAGATTGGGTCTTACTCTGTTTCCCAGGATGGAGGGCAGTGGTGCAATCATAGCACACTGCAGCCTTGAACTCCTGGACTAAAGCAGTCCTCCCAGCTCAGCCTCCCAAATAGCTGGGACTATAGGCATGCACCACCATGTCTGGCTAATGTTTTTAATTTTTTTTTTTAAAGAGATGGGGTCTTGCTTATGTTGTTGCCCAGGCTGGTCTCTAATGCCTCGCCTCAAGCAATCCTCCTGCCTTTGCCTCCCAAACATTGGATTATAGGTATGAGCTATGTGCCTGGCCTAAGTATTTAAATTTTCTGATCGCTGATCTCATATAAAAAATGTAATATATGGTTATAGTGCTTGCACATACTAAGCACTCAGTGATTGTTTAATGAATTAAAATGTCTTTATAAGTCAGCTTCCCAAAACTATTATGCTGGCAACAGCCAAATATTAAGAATAACTCTCATAATAGCAATCTCTAAATGTGAGCTCAAAAGGAAAATCACTTATGAGGGGTTCAGTTTTGTCTAAGCACTGATTCATGTACATAAAGCCCCTAATGGCTTTGTTCTAATTTTAAGAATTCCAAATCAGATCCATTTCTGAGGATGGCATTATTCTGATTAATTTAGTCAGACTGATCATCTATCAGATGAGGAAACCAAGACCCAGAGAATGCACGGCTAAAAACAACAGGGCTAGAATCTAGGATACCTCTGTTTTTATCTCTAAATTTAGAGATAAGAGAGAGATTAGGGGTTGAGAAGGGACAGCATACAACAGCAGACATGGAACTCACAAAAGAAAAATAATAAAGAAGATTAAAGTGTTAGAAAGATACCAGAAAGGAAGCAAATTCATGGAAACAATTATAAAACATCTGTTGAGAAGAAGGTGAAAAATACTGTCTACTGAAATAAGTCTAGAGATAGTGCCATTCTTGAAAATGTCATTTACTCTCCCTCCAAAAATGTTATACAGTATTAAAACTTGTTAATTTAATATAAAATATTGAGAAGATAATCTGAATTCACAGGTAAAGAAATATAATATAGCATTGTTCAAATGGTTTAGAGTTAGTTTTTCCAATAATTAATGAATGGCGTCACATAAGTGCAGTATAACATTTTTATTGGCACTTAAAATAAATGTATTACTCACTAGTGGATATGCCGAAAAGAAAATATCCACCAAAATTCCACCCCCACAAAGCTAAAAATGATTATTTATTCATCAGTGACAGAGTGACTTGGAGTGCAAAACAGAAATCATCATGGTTATCTGTGTTCTGAAAGATTAACTATCATCATAGTGTTAAGATCAAAAAAAGGTTGGCACAAAACTTCCCATTAAAAAAAAAACCTCAGTTTTGATTCCATTCCTTGAAATTGTGGCTGAATTCATTTTTTTTCTCATTCTACTTCATTAGTAGTTTTTTAATTTTAATTTTTTATTTCAGTAGGTTTTTGGGGAACGGGTGGTATTTGGTTACATGGGTAAGTTCTTTGGTGGTGATTTCTGAGATTTTGGTGCACCCATCACTTGAGCAGTGTACACTGTACCCAATGTATAGTCTTTTATTCCTCATCCCCCTCCCACCCTTTTCCCTGAGTCCCCAAAGTCCACCTTTGTGTCCTCATAGCTTAGCTACCACTTATGAGTGAGAATATACGATGTTTGGTTTTCCATTCCTGAGTTACTTCACTTAGAACAATGGTCTCCAATTCCATCCAGATTGCTGCGAAGGCCATTATTTCATTCCTTTTTATGGCTGAGTAGTATTCCATGGTATATCTATACCACATTTCCTTTATCCATTTGTTGATTGATGGGCATTTGGGCTGGTTCCATGATTTTGAAATTGCAGATTTACACACTGCTATAAACATGCGTGTGCAACTATCTTTTTCATATGACTTCTTTTTCTCTGGGCAGACACCCAGTGGTGGGATTGCTGGATCAAATGGTAGATCTACTTTTAGTTCTTTAAAGAATCTCCACACTGTTTTCCATAGTGGTTGTACTAGTTTACATTCCCACCAGCAGTGTAAAAGTGTTCACTTTTCACCACATCCACGTCAGCATCTATTTTTTTTTTATTTTTTGATTATGGCCATTCTTGCAGGAGTAAGATGGTATTGCATGTGGTTTCGATTTGCATTTCCTTAATCATTAGTGATGTTGGGCATTTTTTCATGTTTGTTAGTCATTTGTACATCTTCTTTTGAGAATTGTCTATTCATATCCTTAGCCCACTTTTTGATGTGATTGTTTGTTTTTCTCTTGCCAATTTGTGAGTTCCTTGTAGATTCTGGATATTAGTCCTTTGTCAGATGCATAGTTTGCGAAGATTTTCTCTAACTCTATGGGTTGTCTGTTTACTCTGCTGATTATTCTGCTGTGCAGAAGCTTTTTAATTTAATTAAGTCCCATCTATTTATCTTTGTTTTTGTTGCATTTGCCTTTGGGTTCTTGGTCATGAAGCCTTTGCCTATGCCAATGTCTAGAAGGGTTTTTCTGATGTTATCTTCCAGAATTTTTATGGTTTCAGGTATTAGATTTAAGTTTTTCATCCATTTTGAGTTAATTTTTGTATAAGGTGAGAGATGAGGATCCAGTTTTATTCTTTTACATGTGGCTTGCCAATTATCCCAGCACCATTTGTTGAATAGGGTGTCCTTTCCACACTTTATGGTTTTGTTTGCTTTGTTGAAGATCAGTTGGCTGTAAGTATTTGGCTTTATTTCTGGGTTCACTATTCTGTTCCACTGGTCTATGTGACTATTTTTATACCAGTACCATGCTATTTTGGTAACTATTGCCTTATAGTATAAAGTTAAGTGATGCCTCCAGATTTGTTCTTTTTGCTTAGTCTTGCTTTAACTATGTGGGCTCTTTTTTGGTTCCATATGCATTTTTGGATTGTTTTTTCTAGTTCTGTGAGAATGATGGTGGTATTTTGATGGGAATTGCATTGAATTTTTGGTTGCTTTTGGCAGTATGCTCATTTTCACATAAGCATGGAATATGTTTCCATTTGTTTGTGTCATCTATGATTTCTTTCAGCAGTATTCTGTAGTTTTCCTTGCAGAGGTCTTTTTACCTCCTTGGTTAGGTATATTCATAAGTATTTTATTTTATTTTCCAGTAAAAAGGGTTGAGTTCTTGATTTGATTCTCAGCTTGGTCACTGCTGGTGTATAGCAGTGCTACTGATTTCTGTACATTCATTTTGTGTCCTGAAACTTTACTGAACTCATTTATCAGTTCTAGGAGATTTTTTGATGAGCCTTTAGGATTTTCTAGATATGCAATCATATCATTGGCAAACAGTAACTGTCTGACTTCCTGTTTACCAATTTGGATGCCCTTTATTTCTTTCTGTTGTCTGATTGCTCTGGCTAGGACTTTCAGTGCTTGGTTGAATAGAAGTGGTGAAAGTGAGTATCCTTGTCTTGTTCCAGTTCTCAGGGGGAATGCTTTCAACTTTTCCCCATTCAGTATAATGTTGGCTGTGGTTTAGTCATAGATGGCTTTTATTACCTGAAGGCATGTCCCTTCTATGTTGATTTTACTGAAGGTTTTAATCATAAAAAGATGCTGGATTTTGTCAAATGCTTTTTCTGCATCTATTAAGGTTTTCTTTTTAATTCTCTTTATGTGGTATATCACATTTATTGACTTGTGTATGTTAAACCATCCCTGCATCCCTGGTATGAAATCCACTTGAACATGATGGATTATCTTTTGGATATTCTGTTGGATTCCATAGCTAGTATTTTGTTAAGGATTTTTACATCTATCTTCATCAGGGATATTGGTCTGTAGTTTTCTTTTTTTGTTATGTCCTTTCCTGGTTTTGGTATTAGGTTGATACTGGCTTTGTAGAATGATTTAGGGAGGATTCCCTCTTTCTCTATCTTTTCAAATAGTGTCAATAGGATTGGTACCTCATTGGATGAGAAGTGTCTTTGAATTTCTACTAGAATTCAGCTGTGAATCCATCTGGTCCTGGACTTGTTTTTTGTTGGCACTTTTGTAATTACCATTTCAATCTTGCTGCTTGTTATTGGTCTGTTCAGAGTTTTTATTTCTTCCTGGTTTAATCTAGGAGGGTTGTATATTTCCAGGAATTTATCCTGGAAGGTGTTCCGTTTAGCCTTGAATGATCTTTTGTATTTCTGTGATACCGGTTGTAATATCTCCTGTTTCATTTCTAATTGAGCTTATTTGGATCTTCTCTCTTTTTTCTTGGTTGATCTCACAAATGGTCTATCAATTTTATTTATCTTTTCAAAGAACCAGCTTTTTGTTTCATTTATCTTTTGCATTTTTTTTTTGTCTGTTTCAATTTCATTTAGTTCTGCTCTGATCTTGGATATTTCTTTCCTTTTGCTGGATTTGGGTTTGTTTGCTGATGGATAGAATGTATATTCTGCAGTTGTTGGGTAGAATGTTCTATAAATATCTGTTGAGTCCATTGATTCTAGGGTATAGTTTAAGTCCATTGTTTCTGTGTTGACTTTCTGTCTTGATGACCTGTCTAGTGCTGTCAGTGGAGTATTGAATTCTCCCACTATTATTGTATTGCTGTCTATCTAATTTCTTAGATCTGGTAGTAATTGTTTTATAAATTTGGGAGCTCCAGTGTTAGGTCATATATATTTAGGATGTGATATTTTCCTGTTGGACTAGTCCATTTATCATTATATAATGTCCTTCATTGTCTTTTTAAACTATTGTTGCTTTAAGGCCTGTTTTGTCTAAGAATAGCTACTCCTGCTTGTTTTTGGTGTCAATCGCATAGAATGTCTTTTTCCACCCCTTTACCTTAAGTTTATGTGAGTCCTTGTGTGTTAGGTGAGTCTCTTGAAGACAGCAGATACTTGGTTGGTGAATTCTTATGCATTCTACCATTCTGTATCTTTTAAGTGGAACATTTGGGCCATTTACATTCAATGTTAGTTTTGAGAAGTGAAGTACTATTCTATTCATCATACTAGTTGTTGCCTCAGTGCCTTGTTTTTGTTTTCGTTGTGTTACTGTTTTATAGGTCCTGTGAGATTTATGCTTTAAGGAGGTTCTATTTTGGTGCACGATGAGGATTGGTTTCATGATTTAGAGCTCCTTTTAGCAGTTTTTGTAGTGCTGGCTTGGTAGTGGTGAATTCTCTCAGCATATGTTCATCTGAAAAAAAAACTGTATCTTTCCTTTATTTATGAAGCTTAATTTCCCTGTATGCAAAATTCTTGGCTGATAATTGTTTTGTTTAAGGAGGCTAAAGATAGTACCCCAATTCCTTTAGCTTGTAGGGTTTCTGCTGAGAAATCTATGTTAATCTGATAGGTTTTCCTTTCTAGGTTACCTGATGCTTTTGCCTCACAGTTCTTAAGATTATTTCCTTCGTTTGACTTTTGATAACCTGATGACTATGTGCCTAGGTGATGATCTTTTTGTGATGAATTTCCTGGATGTTTTTGCACTTCTTGTATTTAGATGTCTAGATCTCTGCAAGGCCAGGGAAATTTTCCTTGATTATTTCTTCAAATATGTTTTCCAAACTATTAGATTTCTCTTCTTCCTCAGGAATACCAGTTATTCTTAGGTTTGGTTGTTTAACATAATCCCAACTTCTTGGAGGCCTTTGTCCATTTTTTTTCTTTGTCTTTGTCAGATTGGGTTAATTCAAAATCCTTGTCTTTGAGCTCTGAAGTTCTTTCTTCTACTAGTTTGATTCTATTGCTGAGATTTTCCAGTGTGTTTTGCATTTCTCTGAGTGTGTCCTGCATTTCCAGAAGTTGTGATTGTTTTTTATTTATGTTATCTGTTTCTCTGGAGATTTTTCTGTCTATATCCTGTATTACTTTTTTGATTTAAGTTAGTATTCACTTTTCTCTAGTGTCTCCTTGAGTAGCTTAATAATTGACCTTCTGAATTGTTTTTCTGGCAATTCAGAGATTTATTCTTGTTTTGGATCCATTGCTGTTGAGCTAGTGTGATCTTTTGGGGATGCTAAAGAATTGTTTTTCTGGTTCCTTTCCTGACAATGTCTGAGGGAAGATCCAGGACTCAAGGGCTATTGTTCAGATTCTTTTGTCCTACAGGGTGTTCCCTTGATGTGGCAGTCTCCCTCTTCCCCTGGATATGGGGCTACCTGAGAGCTGAACTACAGTGATTGTTATTTCTCTTCTGGGTCTAGCCACCCAGTGGAGCTACTGGGCTCCAGGCTCGTACCGAGGAGTGTCTGCAAAGAGTCCTGTGACGTGATCTGTCTTCAGCAGTGAATACAACACCTGCTCTGGTGGATGTAGCAGGGGAGTGAAATGGACTCTGTGAGGGTCCGTGATTGTAGTTTCATTTAGTGCCCTGGTTTTGTGTTGGTTGGCCTCCAGCCAGGAGGTGGTACTTTCAAGACAGCATCAGCTGCCATAGTATAAAGAGGATATAAGCTTGCCCTAGGGTGACCTGGATAAGTATTTGTGTTTCTCAGGTGGTGGGCTGAGCCATAGAACTCCCAAGAGATTATGCCCTTTGTCTTCGGCTAGCAGGACAGGTAGAGAAAGACCATTAGGAGACCATAAGGGTTAGGGGTGTCTGAGCTCACACTCCTTGGGTGGGGCTTGCTGTAGCTGCTATAGGGGATGGGGGTGTGTTTCTCAGGCTGATGGAGTTACATTCCCAGGGCGATTATGGCTGCCTCTGCTGCATCATATAAGTTGCCAGGGAAGTGGGGGAAAGCCGGTAGTGACAGGCCTTACCAAGCTCCCATGCAGCCTGAAAGGCCAGTCTCACTCCCACTGTGCCCCTCCAACAGCACCAAGGTTATTTCCAGGCAGTCAATGAGCAGGGCTGAGAACTTGCCCCAAGCTACAAACCTCCCTGCTGAAAAAGCAAGCGGGACTTTCAGATTTCACACCTCTCCACCTGCTGCGGTTTCTGTGCTCATATCTGCACTCCCCATGCACCCCCTCCCCCAGATTCTGTCCAGGAAACTTTGTGTTTTGTCAAAATTGTTACAAAGTTCAGCTGGAAGTTTCCTTCTCCCTGTGGTCTTTCCCCAATGCCACTGAGAGTCCTCCCCAAGGACCCCTGTGAGACAAAGTCAGGAATGGCTTCCCTGGGAACCGAGAGTGCCCACAGGGCTCTTCCTGCTCCTTCCTCTACCCCCTATATTTCGCTCGATTCCCTAAATTAGTCTCAGCTCCAGGTAAGGTCAAATCCTTCTCCTGTGATCTGGACCTTCAAGCTCCCCAGTAAGGAGGTGTGTTCTGGGGCAGACATCCCCTTCTCACACTTCGGGCACTCACAGTTTTTTTGGACATTTCATAGAGCCTGCAGCAGCAAGCTGCTTCCTTAAGAGGGTCTGTGGATTCTCTTGGCTTTCTTGGTATGTTCCTATGGTAGTTCTTGGAGCAAAAGTTCATGATGTGTGTCTCCACATGCTGCTATGTCCATCCGAGAGGAAGTTGCAATTTAGCCCTGCCTCCTAGCTGCCATTTTTCCCTGCTATCCCCTGGATTCATTTTGGACTGATACCCTTTTAGACATGTAAATCTTGTTTCCCATATTTAATAAAAATAATTCATCGAAATTAGGTATTACTGGAAATACCTTCCACAGGAAGGCCTTCAAAATTAACAGTGTAGCCTTGCTTTATGTATCATTTATCTAGCCGTAATGTAATCTTGTCAAACCTAGGTGGTCTTTTCCTTTTGCTTCAAATAGACTTTAGGTGCTCTTAAAATTTTCAGCATCCTATAGTACTAACCTAAATTTTCAGCATCCTATAACGTTAACTTAAAGCTTATAGAAAAGATACCTAGCTAGTGTTTCTGGCTTTTAAAAAAGAATCCTGCACAGTATTCTGGGGTAAGCTCTATACTAAGCACAAGGCAGATACCCCAGAAATACTGATTAAAGAATTTTACTGCCAGGATGGTAGTATGATGAATGTCATAAATGCACTCCCCAGAGAAACAAGCAAAGCTGGAGAAAACTATAAAAATGCAACCATTTAAAGTCTTTAGAAAATGTCCCAAGGATACAGAGCAAATGCAGAAACATTTATTCAAGAAAATCTACTAAAACTCAGCATAAACAATGAGACTGTAGCACTTGAAGCCATGATCCCCTGTCACCATATCCCCAGCCCCAAGCCAAAACAGCTTAGCAGAAGCTCCACTCTGGATGGATATGGCCCAGAAGATGAGCTCACTCTCCTCCTCAGCTCCCAAACAAGTGTTACCATATCTCATCTGAAGCAGCAGCCTACCAGCATTTCTTATCCCCTTCGACTCAAATGTGAAGTGACTAAATTCTGGTGAGTATGGCTGAGAGGTTGAGGGATCTCTCCTTTCACTGAGCACCATAGGATGAGGACTCTTCTCCCAGACAAGGAAGGCTGAGAATACTAAGACCCTGAATTCCTTCACCCCGCTTGCTGAAAGGCAGAGATTCCATGCTGTGAGAAGCAAACCAAGAAGACCAGAGGCTACTGCTCCACCCAGCACCTAGAATAGTGGCTCAGAGATTCTGCCCATGATAAGAAGCAGTCCCTAAGAAAAAAGTGGCTCAAAAGCTCTCCCCAAAGGAACTGACTTTATTTAAAACAGAATGTGTGGAAATTCAAGCCTAAGGATACTCTGGAAAACAATAGCTCCTCTTAATTAGGAACAAGTTAAATTCTAGGCCAGCTAGTTTACCTTAGAGAACCCCAGGGAAAGAGACAGCTAAGAAGGGTCCTCTTGGGGTCAGAATACACCTCAGAGGCTGGCCTTAAAAACTACTTCTGTCCAGTTTTAATTCTATCAGAATACAGAGCAATTTATTCCCTAAGCTATGTCAAAAACAATAGAGCAATTGTCCAGTAATTAGTGGAGCCTAAGGGCGGGGTGTAACACACAATGAGCCACACAGCCTAGAAGGAAGATTAGAGAAACAGGCAGTTTAACAGAGCCCTGCTAAAAACCACTGTCACCCCAGGGTCACTATATATGCCCAAGACTGCTCTCTCTGAGAAGAAACATCAAAGACTTCACAATTTGGGGTAAGTAGACTTCACTAATATAGTGCAGCCAAATCACTAAACAAAGAAACAAGCAAACAATTCCTTATGGGGAGAGAAAGAAGAATCAGTATCTAGAATTGCTAGAATATATAACCTAAAATATCCAGTTCTCAACAAAAATTATGAGACATGCAAAGAAATAGGAAAGACTGATCCACACATAAGAAAAAGAGTAGGCAACAGAAACTAACTGTGAGAGGGGCTAAATGTCATATTTAACAGACAAAGACTTCAATGAAGCCATTATAAATATGTTCAAAGAACTAAAAGAAACCATGGTTAAGGAAGTAAAGAAAGGTATGAACAAAATGTCTTATCATAGAGAATATCAATAAAAAGAAATCATAAAAAAAACCCAAAAGGGAATTCTGAAATTGAAAAAAGTACGATAAATGAAATGTAAAAATTCATTACAATGGCTCAACAGTCAGTTTGAACTAGCAGAAAAAAGAATCAGTGAACTTGAAGATAAATGAAAAGATAATATAATCTGAAAAGGAGAGTAAAAATAGAATGACGAGAAATAAAGAGTCTCAGAGAAACCTGGGACACTTTTGGGTATACCAACATTGGTATAATGGAATGACCAGAAGGTGAGGAGAAAGAAAAAGAAAGAGAAAAAACATTAAAAAAAAAATGGCTGCAAACTTCCCACATTTGATGAAAAACATTAATCTACACATCCAAAAAGCTCTGTGAACTCCAACTAGGATAACATGCACAGGTCCATATGGGGGCTAAAAAGCAGTGGGATGGCATATTTAAAATGCTGAAAAGAAAACTCTAAAGACCTGTCAATCAAGAATCCTCTATCTAGCAAAACTTTATTTCAACAACAAAAACAAAATAAAGTCATTTCCAGATAAACAAAAACTGGAAGAATTCATTTTTAGCAGACCTCCTACCTTATCAGAAATATTAAAGAAAGTTTTTAAGAGAAAGTAAACCCAGATAGTTCTCTAAATCTGTTACTTGTGGCAGGTATCTGGGTTACCAGCAGCATATCCTTATGTGTTCACAGTAACTTCAAGTCTTGCCTCCACGGAAGAAAGAATTTGATTGAGGAGCATAAAGCAGAAAAAGGGACTGAGGCAAGTTTCAGAGCAGGAGTGGAATTTTATTAAAAAGGCTTTAGAACAGGAAAGAAATGAAAGAACACTTGGGAGAGATCCAAGTGGGTGCCTTGGCCTAACCATGATCCTAGGACTTTATAGGCTGCCATCTTGCACCCTTTCCCTGTGATTCTGCCCTTAGGGTAGGCTGCCCACATGTGCAGTGCCCCCCAACCCCTTACCTCTGGGAAGTGAGCACGTGCAGTGTGTTCAGGAAATTATATGCATGCCCATCTGAGGCCTTCCTCCCGTTTCTGGTGTAGTGCCCCCAAAGGTCATACTTCACCATTTTGTCTTTTAATATGCATGCCCAGGAAGTTGCTTCTCCCTGGTGTCTGCATTCAGTTAACATTTTAATGTTAACAGCTGTAGATCATCAGGAGATTGTCTCTCCCTGGAGCCCTGGTGCCAGCTGCCAAATTAGAATTATTGTTTTCAGAGAGGTAGTGTGATAATTGTCAAACCATCGCCTGACTTTTCTAGTGGGTCAGGGAGAAGAGCCTTCTCTTGTCTCGCTAATGTCTATCTAACTACTGTAACAAATCCACACAAAAAATACAAAATGGTAAAGGTATCTGTGTAATTATAAAAGATAGTGTAACTGCTTATTTCTTTCATCTCTTAATGGTTTGAAAAGCTATTGTATATATCAATGTGTATACAATTGCATTGTTAAGCCTATGATGGATAGAAATGTATTATATTTGGAAAATAAGAGAACAGCAGAAGTCAGAGGGAGCAGGGTTGTATTAGAGTAAGAAAATAACAATAGATGGTAACTTGAACCCACAGGAACAAAAGAAGAGAACCAGAAATGGCAAATATGAGTGTAAATATAGCAAACTCTAAATATAAATTTGCTCATATTTCTGTTCTCAACTTCTTTAGTAACGTGAAATTACGTAAAGTAATAATTACAATACTATAATATTGGTTCAGTAACTTATATAATTGACCGAATTATAATAGTTCAAGACATTATAATAGTTCAAGAAGATGAAGGACAGGATAGAGATATACAAGAGTAACATTTCTATATCTCACTCAAATTAAGTTAGTATAAATCTAAAGTAGATTGTTATAAGATGTATATGGTAAGTCCTAAAGCAACTACCAAGAAAATAACTTAAAATATAGTTCTAAAAAATCACTAAAGGAACTAAAATGTTACATTGGAAAATATTCACTTAATGTAAAAGAAAGCTGTAAAAGAGAAATAAAGAAACAGAAAAGATATGAAACATATAGAAAACAAAAAGTATAATGGCATGTGAATCCAACTATGCCAAAATAACATTAAATGTGAGTAGATTAAAAAATTCAATTAACAAGCAGATTGTCAGACTGGATTAAAAAAACCCTCAATATCTACTAATATGTTCTTTATAGAAGACACACCAGAGATTCAAAGATACAAACAGGTCGAAAGTAAAAGGATGATAAAAGATACACCATGATGCAAATAGCAACCATAAGAAATCAATAGTGTCTATACTATCAGACAAAATAGACTTTAAGACAAAAAAAAGTTACTACTAATAAAGAGGATCTTTTTATAATGACAAAAGGGTCAATCCATCCAGAAAACATAGCAATTATATATAAAAATAACAAGAGTCCCAAAATAACGTGAGACAAATGATGACAGAAATGAAGGAAGGAATAGTTAACTGAACAATAATAGTTGAAAACCTCAATACCCCACTTTCAATAATGAACAGAACAACTAGGCAGAAGATCAACTTCTATCTGGAAACAGAAGACTTGAACAACACTATATACAACTATATACAAACTGGACCTAACAGACATTTACAGAATATGTCATCCAACAATAGCAGAACACACATTCTTCTCAAGCACACATGGACTATTCTACAAGATAGACCATACGTATGCTAGGCCATAAAACAAGTTTCAATAAATTTAAAAGGATGGCAATCATACAAAACATGTTTTCTGATCACAATAAAGTAAAACTCGAAATTAATAGCTATAAGGAAGTTTGGGAAATTAACAAATATGTAGAAGTTAATATACTCTTAAAAGAACCAGGTGTGGTGGCTCACACCTGTAATCCCAGCACTTTGGGAGGCCGAGGTGGGTGGATCAGAAGGTCAGGAGATGGAGACCATCCTGGCCAACATGGTGAAACCTCGTCTCTACTAAAAATACAAAAATTAGCTGGGCATGGTGGCGCATGCCTGTAATCCCAGCTACTTGGGAGGCTGAGGCAGGAGAATCGCTTGAACCTGGGAGTCGGAGGTTGCAGTGAGCTGAGATCATGCCACTGCACTCCAGCCTAGCAACAGAGCGAGACTCCACCTCCAAAAAAAAAAAGAAAAAAAAGAAAAAAAAAAGAACCAATGGGTCAAGGAAGAAATCACTGGAAAAATTAGAAAATAAGATGAATGGAAATGAACACATAATATACAAATACTTACAGGATGCTTCTAAAGCAGTGCTTACAAGGAGATTTATAGTGTTAAACACAAATGTTGAAAAAGATCAAATGTCTCAAGTCAACAACTTAACTTTTTATCTTGAGACAATGGAAAAAAGAATATATAATAAGGATTAAAGCAGTAATTAAATAAATGAATAATAAGAATAAAGGAAGTCTCCATAGCCAAAGGTTGTTCTTTAAAAAGATCAACAAAATAGAAAAACTGTTAGCTAGACTGACCTAAACAAAGGAAGAGAAAAGACTCAAAGTATTAAAATCAGAAATGAAAGATGTTACTATCAACCTTACAGAAAAAATTACAAGGGAATACTATGAACCTTATGCCAACAAATTAGATAATGTAGATGAAACAGAAAAACTCCCAGAAAGACACAAACTTCTGAAATTGACTCAAGAAGAAATGAAATGCTGAAATAGACATAAGAAATTGAATTAGTAACAAAAAACTTCCCACACAGAAAAACGCAGGCCTAGATGGCCTTATTGGTAAATACTATCAAATGTTTAAAGAAGAATGAATACCAATTTCTTCATGAACTCTTCCAAAAAACAAGAGGGAACTTTTTTTTAACTCATTCTATTAGTTATTATCCTGATAAAACCAGATAAAGACATTGTAAGAAAACTACAGATTAGTATTACTTGCGAATATAGATGGAAAAATCCTCAACAAAATACCAGAAAATCAAATCCAGCAATATTTAGAAAGAATTAAACACCATGGCCAAGAGGGATTTCTCCCAAGAATGCAAGACTGGTAACACCAAATCAATATACTAAAGGACAAAACTGCATGATTATGGGAATAGATGTAAAAACATTTGGCAAAATTCAACATGCATTCATGATAAAAGCACTCAACAAATTAGCAGCAGAAGGGGACTTCCTCAACCTTATAAAAAGCATTTATGAAAAACCCACAGCTAGCATAATACTTGATGGTGAAAGACTGAATCCTTTCCCCCTAAGATCAGGTATAAGACAAGGATGTTTGCTTTTGTTACTTCTACTTAACATTGTACTGCAGGGTCTAGCCAGGGCAATTAGGCAAGAAAATGTAATGAAAGGCATGAAGATTGTAAAAGAAGAAGTAAAATTATGTCTATTTGCAGAGAATGTGAATTTGCCTACAGAAAATCCTAATAAGTCTGCCAAAAAACTATTAGAAATAATAAGTTCAACAGGGCTGCAGGAATCAAGACAAATATACAATAATCAATTGTATTTCTATATAGTAGCAATGAGCAAACTGAAAATGAAGTTAAGAAAACAATAGCATAAGAAAAACATGCTTAGGAATACATTTGACATAAGAAGAGCAAAATTTATACTCTGGAAACCATAAAACATTGCTGAAAGAAATTAAAGATCTAAATAAATGGACAGACATCCATGTTCATGGATCAGATGATTTAATATTAAGATGGCAGTGCTCCCCAAATTGATCTACAAATTCAAAGCACTCTCTATCAAAATCCCACATTTATGTAATGTCAACTAATCTTCAGTGAAGGGTGCCAAGACAATTCAATGGGGAAAAGTACAGTCTCTGCAACAAATGATGCTGGGACAACTGAATATCCACATGCCAAAGAATGAAGTTGAACCTCTTCTTCATACCATATTTCAAAATTAACTCTAAATGGATCAGTGATCTAAATACAAGAGCTAAAACTATAAAAATCCTAGAAGACAACACATATAAATCTTCGTGGTCTTAGATCTGGCAGTGGATTCTAACATATGACATGAAAAGCTCAAACAACAGGAGAAAACAAATGAGATATCATCCAATGAAAATAATTTCTCATCAAAAGACATTATTAAGAAAGTGAAAGGAAAGCCTACAGAATGGGAGCAAATATTTGCAAATCATATATCTTATCAGGGTCTAGTATACAGAATAAAGAACACTTATAACTAAATAAGACAATGCAACTAAAAAATGGGCATAGGACTTGAATCGACATTTCTCCAAAAAAGATATACAACTGGTCAATACGCACAGGAAAAAATGCTCATTAGCCACCAGAAAAATGCAAATCAAAACCACAGTGAGAGAACACTTCACATCCACTAGGATGGAAATAATAAGAAAGACAGATAAATGGCAAGGATGTGGAAAAATTAGAACCCTCACACACAGTAGGTAAAAAATGTAAAATGGTGCAGCTACTTTGGAAAAGGTCTGCAGTTTCTCAAATGGTCTTATAGAGTCATCATATGAGCTCGCAATTCTACTCCTAGGTATATATCTAAGAGAAATGAAAACATGTTCACAGCCTAGAATGGAAAACAACCCAAATGTTCATCAATTGATGAATGGATAAATGTAATATATGCATACAATGAAATACTCAGCATAAAAATTAATGAAGTATTGATACATACTAAAACAGGGATGAAGTTTGAAAACATTATACTCAGTGAAAAAAGTCAGTCACAAAGGACCACATATTGTATGATTCCATTTATATGAAATGGCCGGAAATGACAAATCCATAAACAGAAAGTAGATTAGTGGTTTCCTAGGGCTGGGTGGGGTTGGGGATGATGGATAGGGAGTAAGGGGTTTCTTTTTGGGGTACTGAAAATGTTCTAAAATTGATTTTGGTTATGGATAGAAAACTGTAATAGACCAGAATCCATTGAATTGTATGCTTTCAATGAATGAATTATCTCAAGAAAGCTTTTAAAACAAAACATCAAATGTGAACAAATACAAGATCAAGTGTACATTTTTTTTTTTAAGACAGGGTCTCACTCTGTTGCCCAGGCTGGAGTGCAGTGGCGCAATCTCAGCTCACTGCAACCTCTGCCTCCTAAATTCAAGCGATTCTCCTGCCTCAGCCTCCTGAGTAGCTAGGATTACAAGTGCGCACCACCATGCCTGGCTAATTTTTGTATTTTTAGTAGAGATGGTTTCACCATGCTGCCCAGGTTGGTCTCAAACTCCTGACCTCAAGTGATCCGTCTGCCTTGGCATCCCAAAGTGCTGGGATTACAGGCGTGAGCCACCACCCAGCCAATTGTACAGTTTTATAGTGTAGTCACATGGCACACTGCACTATGAAATGTGATGTTTCAGTCAATGATGCAGGAATATCTGATGGTGGTCCCATAACATTATAATGGAACTGAAAAATTCTTATCGCCTAGTGGAATCATGGCCATTGTAACACTCTAGTGCAATGCATTACTCACATGTTTGTGGTGGTGATGGTGTAAACAAACCTACTATGCTGCCAGTCACATAAAAGTCTAGCACATACATTATGTACAGGACATAATACTTGATAATAATAAACTATGTTAATGGTTTATGTATTTACTAAACTTTTAAATCATTATTTAAGTGTATTCCTTTTACTTATTAAAAAATAACTGTAGAATAGCTCAGGCAGATCCTTCAGGAATTATTTCAGAAGGCACTGTTATTACAGATGACAGCTGCATGCATGTAATTACCCTTGAAGACACCTTCCAGTGGGACAAAATGTGGAGGTAGAAGACAGTGATATTGATGGTCCTGACTTTGTGTAGGCCTAGACTAATGTGTGTATGTTTGTGTCTTAGGTTTTAACAAAGAAGTTTAAAAATTAAAAAAACAAATGAATACTTTTAAAAATAGAGACGAGCTCATAGAATAAGGATATAAAGAAAATACTTTTGTACAATTGTACAATACGTTTTGTGTTTTAAGTTAAATGTTTTACAAAAGAACCTGTTTTAAAAAATTAAGTTTATAAAGTAAAAATGTTACAGTAAGCTAAGGTTAATTTATTATTGAAGGAAAGTTTTAAAAATAAATTTAGTGTAGCCTAAGTGCACAGTGTTTATAATGTCTACAGTAGTATACAGCAATGTCTTAGGCTTTCATATTTACTAGCCACTTACTCACTGATTCACCCAGAGCAACTTCCAGTACTGCAAGCTTCATTCATGGTAAGTGTCCTATACAGGTGTACCATTTTTACCTTTTATATTGTATTTTTACTGTACCTTTTGTATGTTTAGATATGTTTTGATACAAATACCATTGTCTTACTTGCCCAAAATATTCAGTACAGTAACATGCTGTACAGGGTAGTCTAGGAGTACCATAAAGCCTAGATGTGTAGCAGGCTATACCTCTAGGTTTGTTTAAATACACTCTATGATGTTTGCACAATGACAGAATTGCCTAACGATGAATTCTCAGAATGTTTCCCCGTCTTTAAGTGATGCAGGACTGCATTTACTATTTTTAAATATTTTAATTTGCAAATATTTATAAAGTATTCATACTTACACTTTATAACCTTATGTTTGCTGTTTATCAAAAATGTGATAAACTTGCTCATATTAATGGTCTTCTAATTCCAAATTTACTATCTTACATGAAAACTATCCTTACTAATACCAGATTTTAAAACTCTCTTAATTTCTCTTTAAACTCAGCAGTTTTTTTTTTCAATATCTACAGTTAAACTTGTTTTCAAACTTAGGTTGTAGAGTAAGCATTTTATAGTTGGTTTTTTCATAATCCATTTTTGTTAATATGCCAATTTTTTACCTCTTGAAATCTTGGAATTTTGGGGCTTGAAATTGTACATATCATTGAATTTTTATGTATATACGCAAGCAACTCCTGGCCAGATCAGGATAAAATATTTCCAGTATCCTTTATTCTTTCCCAGTCAATACCTACTTCTCAGAGCTAGCCGCTACCATCACTTCTATAAGTTTTGCCATAAATAAGTTTTCCCTATTTTGAACTTATGTATAAATTCATAATATGGTATGTACAAAATTTTGTGTTTGGCTTCTTTTGCTCAGTATTATATCTGTCCGTTTTGCCCATGTTTTTGTGTGTAGTCATAGTTTGTTCTTTTTTATTACTATGCAGTATTCCATTGTCCAACTATTGTGTTATTTATCTGTTGCAGTTTTGGGCTATTAATAAACCTACTGTGAACATTCCTGTACATGTCTTTCTGGGGAAGTGTGAACTCGTTTCTCTAGGGCATATATTCAGAAGAACTGCTGGGTCATCAAGAAAACATGTTTAGTTTTAATAGATACTGCCAAATGGTTTTCCAAAATGGTTTTTCCACTCTGTGGTTTAAACTAGTAATGTATGAGTTTCAAGTACTTTATCCCTACTACCACTTGGTGTCATTCTTTTTAAATTTTAGTCTTTTTGATGAGTGTGTAATGGTATATTTCATGGTGGTTTTAATTTACATTTCCCTACTGACTAATGCTGTTGACCATCCTCTGGGCCAAATTTGGCCCATGGGTTGAAGGATGCTGACCTGTGCTCTTGCCTAGCCTCACTGGCCACTCTTTAATTTCCTTTCCTGATTCTTCCTGTCTCCCTTCCTTTGAATTTTGGTATCCCAGGACCTACCCTTCTTCTTTGTCTACATTATTCCCTTAGGGATCCAGTCAGGTCTTCTTATCTCTAAAGTGACAACATCCAAATTTTTAACTTCTGCCTGTGTCTCTCTCCTCTGAATTTCTGACTAAAATACTCTGATTATTAGAAATTACTCCCTTCTCATCTCTCCTAATTGTTTTTGTCTTCTCAGAGACTTCCTTCTTTCGGTAAATGGCAACTCCATTCTTCTGGTTGCTCAAGCCAAAAAACTTAAAGTTATCTTTGACTATTGCTTTTCACTTAGAACTCACATTCAACCTGTTAAGTAAATCCTATTGGTTATATCTTAAAAATGTGTCTTGAACTCAACTGCTTTCATTTTCCAATGTTAATTCAAGCTACCATCATCTTGCACCTGGAATATTGCAGCAGCCTCCTAACTAGTCTCACAGCATCCACACTGGTGCCTCTAGTCCATTTAAAAATAACAGTACAGGCCGGGTGCAGTGGCTCACGCCTGTAATTCCGTCACTTTGGGAGGCCGAGGCGGGTGGATCACAAGGTCAGGAGTTCAAGACCAGCCTGGTCAATATGGTGAAACCCTGTCTCTACTAAAAATGCGAAAAAAAATTAGCCAGGTGTGGTGGCAGGCACCTGCAATCCCAGCTACTTGGGAGGCTGTGGCAGAATTGCTGAACCCAGGAGGCAGAGGTTTCAGTGAGCCGAGATCATGCCACTGCACTCCAGCCTGGGTGACACAGCAAGACTCCATCTCAAAAAATAAAAATAAAAAAAACCACACTTTATTGCTATAGTGATATTTGTACCTCATGGTTTTTGTTCTGGAATAGTTTACCCCCAGATATCTGTATGGCTTACTCTCTAATCCTTTATGTTCTCAGAAGTTCTGAAGTTTGAGACATCTTCCCTGACCACTCAAAGTACTACTCCTACCCTGCACTTCCTATTTCCTTTTGTCTTGTCTTCATAGCACTTATCACATCTAATATCTTATGCTTTATCTGTTGGTTTATTTCCATTAGAAGTTCCACGAGGGCAGGGATAATTGATTTCCCAACATCTAGAAAAAATGCCTGACACATAAGTGCTCAGTAAATATGTGAGTGAATGAATGCATGAGTGCTGGAAAGAGCATGGGACTTGAAGTTAAACTGATTGGATTAAAATCCCAGCTTTCTTATTAGCAGTGTGAATTTCAACAATTTACTTCAACTGTCTCTGAAACTCATTTTCTGTAAAATAGGAATATATATCTCATGGCCCTGGCCTATGAATTAAATGTAACATTTATGAAGTGTTTGCCATATATTAGACATTCAAATGGTAATCTGTCCATCTCTGTCCTGAGCCTAAGAAACCATAATAGTTCTTTACAGTATAATCAGTTTATTTTTGAGCAATACTTTTTTTTTCAAAAGAAAAAGTTGCAGAAATGTAAGTTTGAAGTCACAATGCAGTTTTTTTTTTCAAAAGCAATTTGGAAAAAATAATTTATGAAATAAATGTCAATATATAAATACTGTAATAACCCAATAGGGAAAAATAGATGTATTTTAAAATGAACTGTGAAACTACAGTATGCAGAATACAGGGCTCTTAATTCTTTTCTCAGAAAGCAAAAAATATTTCAAGTGTGTTTAAAATAATTGAGTAAAAAAAAAAAAAAGAACCCAAACAATTAAGATAGGAAAAATAAAGGTGAAAATGAAATAAAATTTTTAAAATGTTGTTGACCAATAAACCCAAAAGCTGATTATTTGAAAATATTAACAAAATTAATAAATCTCTGCCTAGATTATCAGGATTAAAAGAGCTGCACATTTGTAACTCTGTGACATTAGACTGAGGTCTGTAAACTATAGGTTGGTGGGCCAAATCCAGGCAACACCTGTTTTTGTAAATAAAGTTCTATTGTACCAAAGCCACATTCATTCATTTATGTACTGTATATAGCTGCTTTTGTGCTATAACAGCAGAGTTAAGAAATTTTGACAGAGACCACATGTCCTGCAAAGTCTAAAATATTTACTATCTGGACCTTTACAAAAAAAATGTTTGCTGACCTCTTAACTAGAGGAAACCCAGTATGCAAGTTCTTTTTAAAAAATGATTCTATTTCCCAGGGAAATAAGAAGCATAGCCATCATTTTAAGAATGAGATGTGGAGGTCTCAGAAGTTTGAGGAAAGAGCAGCGCGAAACAGTTATCTGGTAAAAAGGTTACTGAATGTATCAGAGAAATGTAATAAGTGTATCAGAGAAATGTACTAAGACTGACAAAGAGCACTAAACACAACACTTAAGGATAGTGGCAAGATGGGACAAGTAAGCATGCTTCTCTTTGAAAGATACTTACATCCTCAAAATAGATTATTTGTGTTCCAGAGTTGGTTCTAAAGATATAGGACCATTTTCTAATTCAGATTAATTAAAAATTAAATACCAACTAATTTTAAAAAAGGTTTACTACTTTCAAGTGCATAGAATTAAAACTCAGTTGACAACATTTGTATCTGTGGTTCAGGGAAGTCTCTAAGGGAGACTTACTTTAAATCCTCTTCTTGTTTGAAGAAGAGAAGAAAAATGATTTATACTGAGTTATGTGTTACAAAAGAATGGATATTCCAGAAGCAATAAATGCCTCCCTTCCCGCAAAAAGCACTGTAATCAGGTGAAATAATCAGAGTAGGAAGAGACTTATGCTCTAGATGAAATAACCAATTTTAAATTACAAGAAAAATAATAATTCTATTGATACTTTACCCATAGAAATAACTTCACTAATCACAACAATGCTGCTGTACTTATTCTCAATCTGTAATCTAAAAATCACACTGTGTCATGGAAATGAAAAATCACCATTTTATGGACTTCTGTGACAAATACTTTTGGAAAGCAAATATTTTATAAATTCACATCTTCACAGTTTGTCCTAATATTTGCGAGATGGTTTGGTTTTGTCAGAAGAAAAAAAACAGTGACCTACCCAGCCAATAGAAGAAATATCATTATCTTTAAGATGAACTGAGGTGAAAAAGACCATCATAAATAGATAATCTGATAGTATGTCATTTTCTGAGAGTGCTTTTTTAAATTTTTTTTTTTTTAAAGGAAACTAAAACTAAGATTTATTAAATGTTTTCTATTTACCCAAGCACTGTGCTGACTGGGAGTGAAACACTGTATGTGTTAAAAGAAGTACCTTTAGAACTTCTAAGACTCATTTAAATGAGGAAATATCAGCAAAAAAATATGCCTTGCTATTTAGCAGTTAGGTTAAAATATGGCCAATTCTCAAGAAAAGAATGATTGAAATCTTGTAGTTTTGGTATAAGTAAGAGCAGAAACTGCTACTAATTATAGATCCTTATAATGTTCTTCCTTTCCACAATTCTTTATCTGTGCTTTGTTTACTTCTCAAACAACTGTAGATCAACTGCATCTGTTTAAGTATGGCACTAAGTCAGGCAAGATTTAAATACTATATTCTCTGCTAAATTGGGCCTGCCTTTTTATTAACTTCACTTTAAAAATCTGAATATCATTAGTTTGATTTTGAAAAATAAATCTTACTTTAGATATGATAAATAATATGTCAAATGCCATTCACTTTTATAACATTCCTAAGAATGTTATATAGTATGTATGTTCCCCAAAGTATTTTACATAAAAAATTCCAATGTACTTTGTACTTTCAACACCAGTCTCTAATTTTTTGCTGTTTTAATTTGTATTTAAAATACTTTTCCTAAGGATTTAATCCACAATTCAAAACTTTAACATTTTACCTTTATCCTTTGTATTCTCTCAGATACTTTCAAAATAATTTCCTCATAATGTAATATAACAAAAAAATCTAATAAAAATCCATATTATGTAATAATGGAGGGGGAAAAAAGAAACAAAAGAAAGCTCAATTTATGAACACTTTACAAATCCTGTACGATTCACTGACAAATGAACACACTTTAAAAAATGTCAAAGATATTCGATATAACTTTAATTTTGAATGTGATTTACATACGATCAAACCAAAAAATTACTTATACTTTACTGCCTAATCACAATTAACATAAACATAACAAATTGTATTTATAAGTCAAAGTAACAAACCACTTTTTAAAAAAAAACTCCACATTGTCAAAATTTTTCCTATGGAATATTGGCAAAGAATGTAAAGTTATATTGTGCTGCAAATAGTTAAAAGCAATGATTTTTGGATGGTTCAATAAGATGTGTATATATAACTTAAAACAAATATTTGGATTATTTCCTCTGGAAAGTTAGCTTGCAAATGAAAAGAAGAAAACCGAATCCGCATATGGTAATAGCTGTCCTCTTCAAAATTCTACTATTCCATGTAGATACTTCTTCCCTTAATTGTATATGAGTTGGATCACTTTCCCGTTCATTTTGCAACTAATATTTAGTATGGAAAAAGAAAAGAGGAGTTACTGTACAATACATTAATAAAACATTTTGATTTTAAAAAATATCATAATATCCATGTTAATTCAATTCACTTGATTTAGATGTAGGCAACTCAAGATTCCCATGGAAGATTTAAAGTAAACATATATGTCTGAAAGACAGTCTTTCATTAGAATCCCATTACTGTAAATTATTAGTTTTACATTAAAAATACATGCTTTCATAGATGATCACATTTTAAAATGGTGTTTTTAATGTCATGAGACAAAGTAATTTTAAATTTAAAGTTTCTGTTTTACTTATAAGGAATGACAATTGATATTGATTTGCTTGTGCATTAAATATCAATTAACGTCTTACAAAAAAGTGAATCATTATTATAGCAAACCTAAGACATGAAATTTAGCAAAAACGAGAAGATCAGATGCTACTGGTAGAAACTTAATTTATTTAAATATAATTGCAGTAACAAATGTCAACAAAAACTTAAGTGGTTCTTTTAGTAATTCTCAGCAATGAAAGTACAGTACCCAGTCAGTTTCTAACTTCCCAGATACAAATTTCTTGCTTAAGAAGCTCCCTTCTCCCCTACCTACTGTGTGTGTGTGCCCACTCTGTGTGTATCTGTGTGTGTGTGTTTCTGTGAGAGACAGAGAGACAGAGAGAGAGAGAGAGAAGGGGGAAGTGAGAGAGAGAGAAAAGACTTAACGAGGGAGGGCTGAGAGGAGAGGGATGGCTTTTGGGGGTGGGGCAGGAGAGAAAATAAGCAGAAACCAAAGATCCTTGAAAGATAAAAAGAATCAGGCACATTTATAGAGTGATATTTACTAGAAACATCCTGTGCTGGAGTGATGATATAAATACTTTCAACATCAGCAGGAATAATGACTTCCAAATTCTACAGTGTAAATATTTAATTAAAAAGCTTGCAAAATTAATTTTAAATTTATAGCAGAAAACCAGACTCCAATGCCAATCTCATTAATACCATATTCTTGGTCTGACTTCCAAATGGCTTCATTCAGCAACAGATTCCTTTTTGACACTGATGCTCCATTTACTGAATCCTGAGACAGTCATTCCTTTTATTAATCAATTACTTAGAATGACCCTTTCTGACAGGAGCCTGTCAGTGTGTTGGCTTGAAAGAGAGTGATGTGGTGTTAAAGTCTAGCCTTGACCTCTCCCACCCTCTCTCTTTGTTACCTCCATACACTTATCTGTGATAACATATGTTTCTTAAAAAAAAAAATCCCTTCAATTATTATTGGTAAACTCTGAAATAATATAAGCTTAACAGGCATGATAGCATATTTCCAAATCTGGAAGCCTTCACAATTCCCTAAATCAAATCTCATTATGATGATTACTACTTGTACAAGACTAATCTGAAAAAACCAACCCACTAGCTTGCTCCAAAATTTAAGACTTTCTTGCCCAAAGAACTGTATTTGCCATTATTATAAACTAATACATGTTTTCAAGGGTAGTTCTTATATATAAATGCATAAATTCTAAATAGAGAAGGGTCACGGGAAAAAGGTCTTCTATTTAGCCAAAGAACAATGAAAATTCTCTTAACAGGTATGCATTATTAAAATAAATATGGTACCTGATTGAATTGTGTATACTTTAGAGTCAGTTTCTATAGCAAAGTTTCTTAATTTCACTCATTTAACAAAAATATGGTTTTCTAATTTCATTTTAATTCTATACACACACCCTTACCCCTCACCCCCATGTTTTTAGTTCATCTTGGAGAAACCAAATTAGTAAATAACCCTGAAGCAAATAGGTTTTAGGAAATTTCCTACACTAAACATTAAAGGCTGATGTTTTGCAAGAAGTATCTTTATACATATGCTTCTAAACTTCCCTGGGATACCCATGAAAAATGGCATGTTTAAGTAGGATCAGTTCCTTTCCTTTGATTCTTCTAGATGAGATATAATTTTTGGGTCATCAGCAAGTTCAGGATGTAGCTTGTGTAGCACAGGTGCCTGACATATAGCAGGCAGTCTTATGTTTGTTGAATGAATAAATGTCAGAGACAATACAATTTCTAAGATGCCTTTTTTCTTTGGAAATAAATTATTTTCTACAAGAATTCTGAAACATAGTGCTCATTTCCTCATTTAAAATGTTCTTTCCCAGCTATTATTTTGTATAATAGAATTTGCTTCACAACTTTCTTCTCACTTTAAAAGACTCCTTTTGGGCCAGGCACAATGGTGCACACCTGTAATCTCAGCACACTCGGAGGCCGAGGCAAGTGGATCACTTGACATCAGGAGTTTGAGACCAGCCTGGCCAACATGGTGAAACCTCATCTCTACTAAAAATACAAAAATTAGCTGGGTGTGGTGGTGCATGCCTGTAGTCCCAGCTACTCAGGAGGCTGAGGCAGGAGAATTGCTTGAATCTGGAAGGCAGAGGTTGCAGTGAGCCAAGATTGCACCACTGCACTCCAGCCTGGGCAATGGAGTGAGACTCAGTATCAAAAAAGAAAAAAAAAAGACTCCTTTTGATTTAACACATTAATAGCTAGAATGACAATTTATTAATACTTGGAACATGTATACAATCTATTTTGAAGAAAATAACTTTTTTGATAAAATATTAATGAAAATGTTAAATGAATTATGGGTTGAAGCTGTATAAATAATGTATAATCTAACCTTCAAATCAGATATTTCACAAAAGCTTTATAGACATCAAATTTATGTATTAAACAGATAAAGAGCTAAGAAGTGAGCTCTTTGGTCGACTGGAAGTGTTTTTCTTTATTATCCATCTCCAACAAAGGTTCCCATTCCAACAGCTTAGATTTTGTTATAGCCAATTTTTTTTTAAAGTGGAAAAATCACCTGTCCTTAAATACAGATATATATTATATATTTTTTCTATATTGTAAAAAACCAGAACCAAAGAAGTCCATACTCTTTAGAAAACAGTTAAATTATAAAAATATTACAGAGAGTCTGGACAATTACAGGGGTATTTCATCCACAATCGTGTCTCTTTAACAGAACCAATAAATACTTCATTTATTTTATCTGTACATTTACATGTAAGTAATAACGTACAAATATAATTTCATATCTTTAGCTGATATTTAATTTTCATTATTTTTTCAACTGCCTATTATTATAACAATTGGTATAGCATAATTTATTAAGTTGTTCTCCTAGTATAGAATACTTATGGTACATATAATTTGGGATAAAATACTATCAAAAGATACAAATATTTAATAGTATTTGGCACATCCTGCCAAACTGTTTTTGAAAGGGCTTGTGTTCTCACATAAGAATATCAGTTTGGTGAACTCTAAGTAGAAATTGGTAGTGATACATTTTTCCCTGCTAATTGAAAAGATAAAAATGACATATTCTTCTTTTAGTACGCATTTGTTTAATGGCCAACAAAGTCTGTTTCCTATGTATATTTCTTCCTTTGGAAACTGTCCTTTTTCCCACTTGTCTAAGTGTTCCATTTGTTGCTCTTACCAGAACTGCTTCATTGTCTAACACCTTTTGCTGTAAATCATTTCCCTTCGTTTTTCCCCTCCTTTTAATGTTAAATATATACCTTTTGAATTAGGTCTTTTAGTTTGCAGACCTTTTCACTCAAATCTTCAACATTATTAACCAATTCTTCACAAACTGAAGTAAAATTCTGGGGAGAAGCCCATTCCAGTGTTATCTGTTAATATTTTCAAAAGTTCAACATTAAATAATGGAAATAACTTTCTACAACTTTATATCCACAAAGATTATACAACATTCTTAAACATTAGATTATATAATTGAAAGGCATTTTTTTGTTTAGGATAAATATTGACACCAAAAATAAGTAATTTTATAAACATATAATCAAATGAGCTTGCCAAATGCATTTCCTGAATATATGTATATATAACTTTCTATATGGAGATTAATATTAGTAATAACATTTATGATGAACAAATCAGTTCACGAAGGTTTTTAAAATGATGATTCTCATATTAATTGATGTTATATAAAAATCACTGGAAAACAAGTGCATTAAAAAACTTTCACTAAGACAAACAGCTAAAACCTAATCACATGAAATAAGCTGCTTTTGCAGGCCACTTACACTTTTTCTTTCTTTTTTTTGAGAAAGTGTCTTGTTCTGTTGCCCAGGCTGGAGTGCAGTGGTGCAATCATGGCTCACTGCTGCCTTAACCTCTTGGGATCAAGTGATCCTCCTGCCTCAGCCTCCTGAATAGCTAGGACCACAGGTGCATGCCATCATGCCCAGCTAATTTTCAGCTAGGACTAGAGGCACACGCCATCATGCGCAGCTAATTTTTAAAAATTCTTTGTAGAGACAGGGTCGTGTCACCATGCTGCTCAGGCTGGTCTCAAACTCCTGGCCTCAAGCAATTCTCCCACGTAGGTCTCCCAAAGTGTTAGGATTACGGATGTGAGCCACTATGCCCGGCCACTTACACTCTTCCTATTCTAAATTTATTTAAAAATATTTTATTGATATGGTTTTTAAATAACACACTGTTTTATTTCCATTTTCACTTGGGTCTCCTGTCACTTTATATTTTAAAAAAGAACACATGGTAAATTCAATACACGGATCAGTTTAATTTTTGGTCTGACTCATTTTCTTTTTCTTGAGGGCAAGAATACAAAGTTTTAAAATCAATATGTAAAGGAGTAATATTAAACAAATTGACTTATTTAGATCTTATGTGATTTTGCAGAACAAACGATGTAATTTCAGCAAATCAATACTATTTATTGAATTATGAACTTATCTGGAATGTTCTTCAGTGTTCATACTTTTCTTCACTTAATAACTTTTGTAGAATACCTTTTGAGAATTTACAGGTAACTCAGTAATAACATTCTGTACAGCTGTTATTAAATGGCCACACTGTTTATTTAATTTGAGAAGAAAGTTGAGGAACTCATCACCACTAAAGAAAGGAAACAAACAAACAAGCAGGAATTACTAATAAGAGCAATTTATTTCATTCTACTAGGCAAGTTACTGAAAATCTAGTCATAAAATTAGATTCTTCCAAAAGAATTCATGGAATAGCTAATACAGATTAGGTACTGAAACAGGCATTGATTATAAAAGAAAAACAAACCTCCAATCCCGAGGATCTTAAAGTTCAGGATAAGATGCAGATATACAATTACAGCTTTATTATTCACAGGAACACACGAAGGAGGAAGATAAAATAACCAATATTTGAGTAGCTACTATGTGAAGACACTGTACTAGTTATTTTACATTTGTTATTTCTTTTGATTTTTCCTAACAACCCCTATAGGATAGATGTTGTTAATACTATTTTATAGTGGAGACATCTAAAATTCAGGGGGAATGAATTTAATATCACATGAGAAGGAGGGAGTAGGGAACTAGAAATGCTTTACAGAGATAATACTTGAATTGAGTCTGTGGTTGAAGAAAAAGTTTGCCAAGTAGGTAAGGAAGAGATTCTGGATAAAGAGAATAGCAGGTGCAAGAGTACAGGGGTAAAGGTCACTAAGGTGTAATTAAAACACAAATTATTGAAAAGTAGTAAGAGAAAAGGCTGGATATAACCATTTATTAAAAGAACTTTTGTGTCAGCATAAGGAATTAGATTTTACCTTTCTGATGATGTAGAGTTACTAAGAGATTTTCAACAGGAAATTTGAAAATTAGACTTTTAAATGAGAATGTTTATTTGGAGAGTGGTGTGGATAAAAGGAACACAAAAATAGAAGCAGAATAATTAGGCAACTAACAGAGAAATGCATCCAAGAGATGATGAAGGAAAACTTAAACTAAGGATCTGGCAGTGGCAGTCTTACTGTGGGGAGGAGGTAGAGCAATGACTTGAGAAACCTTTAGGAGAATAAACTGAAAAACTTGGTGATGGATTGTATGTAAGGGAAGAATCTACGATGATTCTCAGTTTTTTTGGTTTCCATGGAAGGCGGTGCTGCCAAGCAAGGAATTGAATTTGGTGGTACATGTTGGGGAAAACAGTGGGATAAAAGAAAACATTATGGCATAATAATTAAGAACACAGGCTCTTGAGTCAAGAGTCAATGTGAGTTTGGATTCAGCTTCCACACTTATTAGCTTTATGATTTTGGGCAAGAATAATCTGAAGCCAAATGTTTCCTTATCTCTAGAATGGAGACAGTAGGACTCAAGAAAACAATGTACATAAAGTACCTAGGATTGTGCCTAGTACATAGCTGGTGTTCAAGCAAACATAATTATGATGACTGCAATGGTGAGGAGACATGCGGGTGGCAACAACCAGTAAATGGTAGAAAATGGGGGTCTTGCAAAGGTATTTATTCTGGGCTCTAAAGACTCATGAAGATAGATACAATTCAGAGTCGGTGAACCTCAATGGGAAAAAAATACATCTTTATTTTCACTAACCTCTAACCAAGATTCAGTCTTTCCTTCAATTGTGAAGGTAGCACAGACACAGTAGTATTACAGATGTCTCCAACAGAAATCAAAACTATGATCATAAAGAAGACCATAGGACATATTGTGAAGAAGGGAGAGTTGATAGGGGTGGAACAGAAAAGACACTAAAGGAAATGTGGCCTGAGAAGTAGAAGAAAATCAGTAGTTAAGAGTTGTTATGAATGGCAATGAAAGGGATGGATTCAAAGGAGAAAAGATTAGGCACATTAAGTATACTGATTTTGGCAATGAGAAAACACTGGTGACTAGATTAGCTTCAGTGGCAGAAGCCAATTTACAGTAGAAACAACCAAGAAACTTAACCCAACAGAAAAGCTGGTCAAGGCTATTAACAGAGAATTCAGAGAAAAAGAAAGAAACAAAATTTGAATGGATAACAAATATGGGAATACAATAACCATAAGATGCCACATTCTAGCAGAATGACAAAAATTAAGTAGATCATTAATATCAAGAGTTGACAAGTGTATTAGATGACCTTTCTGGGGAGTCCTTTAACAGTATCTACTGAAATAAAAATACAATAGAAATTACTATTATTGGACCAAAGGTAATTGTGTGTGTGTGTGTGTGTGTGTGTGTGTGTGTGTGTGACAGAGTCTTGCTCTGTTGCCCAGGCTGGAGTGCAGTGATGCGAGGCTCACTGTAACCTCTGCTCCTGGGTTCAAGTGATTCTCATGCCTCAGCCACCTGAGTAGTTGGGATTACAGGTGTGCACCACCATGCCCAGCTAATTTTTGTATTTTTAGTAGAGATGGGGTTTCACCATGTTGGCCGGGCTCGCCTTGAACTCCTGGCCTCATGTGATCAACCTGCCTCAGCCTCCCAAAGTGCTAAGATTATAGGCGTGAGCCACCATCCTAGCCCCCAAAGGATACTTCTAAGCCCATACAGAAATTCTTACTTGTAGAAGTTTTGACTACATACTATACAAAGTTTCTTACACTATTTCTAGAAGGAAAGGTTATAAAAAGCAAGCAATGTCAGCCTCCAATGAAAATAATAGCAAACTTCTAAGATACATTACTGGGATGTATATAGTATTTTCACTTAAGACAAGTCTATTCTCTTAGCTATTAGGCTGAAAAAAATGAACAATTTCACTTTAACAGTTTTATAAAATATAAACTTTATATACATAATACATATAATCAAGTCACTAAGAATAAAAAGTACCTGATGGTTGCTTTCAACAAGCAAACCTAAAATTAAAAAATGTAGGAAAACTCTTGTTCTATTTAGCAGTAAGTATTCATAGAACCATTTTCAAAAATGATGTAATTCTTCTTTATTCTATTTTCTTTCTGATCTTTACTCTAGAAAACACAGAACTTAGGGTATATGACACATTTCTGCCAAGGCAACAGCAGTGATTACTTGTATTTTGTTTCCATGTACTATTTATATAAGTACACTTATAACTTAGATTTCAGTGTTCTTTAAATATTCAAATTTTATTCATCAAGAAAAAGAATAACTACTAAATGAGTAATTCACTAATGCCATATATATTTAATTTATGAACTCAAGGAAATTAAGATCCATTGAGAATTATCATTTGAAGTATCAACTGATAGCAGGTATGTAATTTCAGACAGGTGATTCACAAATATATATGTGGAATATAAATTTATCAGCTCTTATTCTTAAGATAGTAAGACTGAGTTCAAATAAGCAAATTTTATTACTAGCAAAATTAGTCTTAATGAATGAAAGGAAAATATATACCTTTCTTGTGACATAATTTTCAGAGCCACTGAATATGGATGGACAAATTGTACAAAACAAAACTCAACAGTGTGCCATTTACACTATGTGAATGGTGCCTCTCCATCACAGCTGTACAGTATACAACCTACACAACTTTATATGGCAGGCCTGATAACTTTGTGCTTATTTAAAAAATTCAAAATAAGCAGATATGACATAGGTATAGTAGACTGCATTATTTGATCAAATTCTCATGTCTTTTCTACAGAGCTAACTAGTACCAGTCCCCCGATCCCTGTCAGGGGACTATAATTCATGCCCCAGTGACATGAGGCCTGACCACATGACTTGCTTTAGCAAATAAAATATGATTGGAAGTTACTGTGTAACTTTTGAACAGAAGCTTCAAGAGCCACTGAATGATCCTGCCATCTCTCTCTTCCCTTTCCCATGAGATCAGTATGTCCCAGGTTGAGACTGTTCCTCCAGCCTACTCTCAGAATGACAAGATCACTGTTGCTGACCCATGACATAGATGATCAGGAAATAAAGTCTTGTTATAAGTGACTGACATTTAGAAATTATTTGTTACTACAGCATAACATAGTATAAGTGAACTAAAACAACAGGCCATTTAAAAAATTTGAAGTCAAGTACTAAGATAAAATTTACACTTTAAATAAAGGTATTTATAAGCAAAGGTATTATGCGCTCACTGTAGAATATCTGGAAAAGATTAAAATCATCAACAATCTTACCACTCACAGACAATTGACTGGTACTATTTTCTCTCAGAATATTTTCTTATAATACACATTTTCTTCCAGTGTTTTTCCTATGGATATATATAACTGACATTGTGCTTCACATGACCTTTTATATTGTGCCTTTTATAATTATCATGAGTATTTTCCCATGACATTAAGTTTCAAAATAATTTTAATGATGAAAAACTAATTATATTGATGCAATGGAATTTAATCATTTTCCTGATGTTCAGTATTTAGAGTTTCCAATTTTAGAATGTTTATAAATAACAGGGGTGAACAATACACTTTTACATAACACTCACAATACACTTTTACATAACATCTTAATATCTATATAGATTTTTTGGGGTGGAGCTGTTTCCTTGATGGACATAGTTTTGAGATGCTTCGGACACCTTCAAGTGGACGTCAGTTAGCTCAGATAAAGAGTCTAAACAGGAACAGTTAAAAATTTCCAATGTGAATGAAAATTTATTATTTCTGTTCAAAATATCTAAAATTAGCAACAGAATGGATATTAACATTTTAAATTGCACTCTTTATTTTTTTAAGAGAGTCTTGCTATGTTGCCAAGGCTGGCCTTGAACTCCTGGGCTCAAGTTATCCTCCTGCCTCAGTCTCTCAAGTAGATGGGACTACAGGCACACCCCACGGCATTGGCTTTAAATTGCATACTTTAATTCTGCAAACATACTAAGGCAGAAAAAAGTAAATGCAGTGTGTGTATGCATTGTTGTAACAGATTATTTTAGAAGATTTTGACACATAGAAGAAAACTATCTTCAAATAAATCAGTAAATTGTTGAAGTCACATTACCAGGAGATTATAATCAATCAGTTCAACTTTTCCTGCTGTTAGTTTTCTTATGACTTAATGACTAATTTCTTCTTTAAAGAATGACTTTGAACAAATGGTAAGTAAAACCTTTTCCATAACAGCATGTAAACAAAGTCTGTGATTTAATAACAAGGTCAAATTCCTGGAATATATGTCTGCCAGTTTTATTTTTTTAAAAAAATTCAGTAGCTTTTAATACGTGAACTATTCAGGATTCTGCACATTCTTTACAATTATTAAATCCCATAAAGTAAATTCATATAGGCAACCCTGCCATCATACAAATAAGTTATATAAAAACATTTAATTTGCAAGTCAGTCATTTAGAACTTAGAATATTCCTTCATAGAAACAATAATGAAAAAAAGCAAGAAAATGAACAATGATATTTAAGAAGGTGTGCTGATTTTTAAGTCCTCGCAAGTGAAATCCTTCACAATGCATTTAAATATTTAAGAGCTATTATGTTATTCTGAAACAATGATGAGGCATTATTTTAAATATAGATCTTGCTGTAATATGGAGATATATTAAGGAAGAAGAATGGAGAAATGGGAATAGGGAATTTTAATATGGGGAATATTTATAATTTAAGCTATGTAATAAAGATTTTAAGAAATTAGGATCGTCTATATTATTTCCTGGAATACTTCTCTGAACTCCAAAATAATGTGAAAATCTATTGTTTGTATGTTTAATTAATGTTTATCATAATTACAATATTAGTTTTAGTCTACTAGTGATAATACCATTGCATTTGCAAGTATAGGATATAATTCATTAACTCATTTATCCAAATATTCAATAAAATTTGTCTACACAGTCATGTCACAGGCAATGGATAACATGGTTAATATATACACCAAGCTCCTTAGGTCATTCTGATAACTTAGCCAGGTAAGGGAACCACTAGCATAAATCATGGTTACGAACCATAATATGTTTCAAAAGCATACATGTAGAAACCAAGTCTCTACTAACATGTAAGGTACTTTTATGTTAGATATATAATCCTCATTTGTAAAATTATTTTAGGGAAAAAATCAAACTGGAATACGTTGAAATAAAAAACAGTATTTGTATTAGTAGAAAAATAAAATGATTGTGATCTCTTAAATCAACTAAAAAAAGAAAACTTAGAAAATAATACTAAGCTGGTATTAAAAGTAAGATTAGAGGAAACTGAGGAAATAGAAAAATATTTGTGAAGATTTCTTACAGGGAACTTGTATATACTTTTAAAAGCTCTAGAGGCAAAAAATTTGATTTGTCCTCTGTACAGGCATTATTCCTATTCTTAGTCCCTGTGATAATGGTTACTTTTGGACTCATATGAAACCCAAAGAAGAAAGGAAGAGAGTTTCCTAAGCAATAAAAGAACAGAAAAAATGAGTTAAGAGAAGCTTACATAAGCAAGAGACTGGGTAAAATGTAATTAACCGGACCAAGTGCAATGAGAGGTAGAAGGTGGGGAAAAACATTTGATGTACAAATCCTCAAAGTTGGGGAGAGAAAACCATTGTAAAAGAAAAAAGAATTTCATAGGCTGGTTATAAGGTGGTGTTGCTAAGTGACATAATTTCAAAATTATCTAGTTGGTGGAATGAAAACAATTATTATAGGTTATTTCGGATTATAAAATCTAGGTGAAAATTACTGAAAAGACAATCATATAATCTAAAAGGCAGAAGAGGCCTTACAGGGTTTGTATTCTATGCTATGGTTAAATTCTTTCCATAAGCAAAAATCTCTAGAAGTAGCTATTACGTACAATAAAACTGTTATCTTATTTATTCTGGACCTTATATTTCTATTAATGCAGCCTAACAGTGCTAGCTTTCCATAACTAGTCATGTGACACTGTTAACCTAAACTAAATTAATAATAAACTTAAAAACTCTTAATGATTCTTCATGTATATTAAGGCCCATCCTATAGTAATATAGTTAATCTTAGACTTTCCATTTATCCTTATTAAAGTTAACTCTATTAATTTTTGAGAGATTTGCTTCAACCTGCCAAAGCCTTTAAAATCTTTTTTTTTTTATTATTATACTTTAAGTTTTAGGGTACATGTGCACATTGTGCAGGTTAGTTACATATGTATACATGTGCCATGCTGGTGCGCTGCACCCACTGACTCGTCATCTAGCATTAGGTATATCGCCCAATGCTATCCCTCCCCCCTCCCCCCTCCCCACCACAGTCCCCAGAGTGTGATATTCCCCTTCCTGTGTCCATGTGATCTCATTGTTCAATTCCCACCTATGAGTGAGAATATGCGGTGTTTGGTTTTTTGTTCTTGCGATAGTTTACTGAGAATGATGGTTTCCAGTTTCATCCATGTCCCTACAAAGGACATGAACTCATCATTTTTTATGGCTGCATAGTATTCCATGGTGTATATGTGCCACATTTTCTTAATCCAGTCTATCATTGTTGGACATTTGGGTTGGTTCCAAGTCTTTGCTATTGTGAATAATGCTGCAATAAACATACGTGTGCATGTGTCTTTATAGCAGCATGATTTATAGTCATTTGGGTATATACCCAGTAATGGGATGGCTGGGTCAAATGGTATTTCTAGTTCTAGATCCCTGAGGAATCGCCACACTGACTTCCACAATGGTTGAACTAGTTTACAGTCCCACCAACAGTGTAAAAGTGTTCCTATTTCTCCACATCCTCTCCAGCACCTGTTGTTTCCTGACTTTTTAATGATTGCCATTCTAACTGGTGTGAGATGATATCTCATAGTGGTTTTTATTTGCATTTCTCTGATGGCCAGTGATGATGAGCATTTTTTCATGTGTTTTTTGGCTGCATAAATGTCTTCTTTTGAGAAGTGTCTGTTCATGTCCTTCGCCCACTTTTTGATGGGGTTGTTTGTTTTTTTCTTGTAAATTTGTTTGAGTTCATTGTAGATTCTGGATATTAGCCCTTTGTCAGATGAGTAGGTTGCGAAAATTTTCTCCCATGTTGTAGGTTGCCTGTTCACTCTGATGGTAGTTTCTTTTGCTGTGCAGAAGCTGTTTAGTTTAATTAGATCCCATTTGTCAATTTTGTCTTTTGTTGCCATTGCTTTTGGTGTTTTGGACATGAAGTCCTTGCCCACGCCTATGTCCTGAATGGTAATGCCTAGGTTTTCTTCTAGGGTTTTTATGGTTTTAGGTCTAACGTTTAAATCTTTAATCCATCTTGAATTGATTTTTGTATAAGGTGTAAGGAAGGGATCCAGTTTCAGCTTTCTACATATGGCTAGCCAGTTTTCCCAGCACCATTTATTAAATAGGGAATCCTTTCCTCATTGCTTGTTTTTCTCAGGTTTGTCAAAGATCAGATAGTTGTAGGTAAGTGGCGTTATTTCTGAGGGCTCTGTTCTGTTCCATTGATCTATATCTCTGTTTTGGTACCAGTACCATGCTGTTTTGGTTACTGTAGCCTTGTAGTATAGTTTGAAGTCAGGTAGTGTGATGCCTCCAGCTTTGTTCTTTTGGCTTAGGATTGACTTGGCGATGCAGGCTCAATATCATACTGAATGGGCAAAAACTGGAAGCATTCCCTTTGACAACTGGCACAAGACAGGGATGCCCTCTCTCACCACTCCTATTCAACATAGTGTTGGAAGTTCTGGCCAGGGCAATCAGGCAGGAGAAGGAAATAAAGGGTATTCAATTAGGAAAAGAGGACGTCAAATTGTCCCTGTTTGCAGACGACATGATTGTTTATCTAGAAAACCCCATCATCTCAGCCCAAAATCTCCTTAAGCTGATGAGCAACTTCAGCAAAGTCTCAGGATACAAAATCAATGAACAAAAATCACAAGCATTCTTATACACCAACAACAGACAAACAGAGAGCCAAATCATGAGTGAACTCCCATTCACAATTGCTTCAAAGAGAAGAAAATACCTAGGAATCCAACTTACAAGGGATGTGAAGGACCTCTTCAAGGAGAACTACAAACCACTGCTCAAGGAAATAAAAGAGGATACAAAGAAATGGAAGAACATTCCATGCTCATGGGTAGGAAGAATCAATATCGTGAAAATGGCCATACTGCCCAAGGTAATTTACAGATTCAATGCCATCCCCATCAAGCTACCAATGACTTTCTTCACAGAATTGGAAAAAACTACTTTAAAGTTCATATGGAACCTTTAAAATCTTAATGCTCTATGTCTCCATCTAGCCACCAGTCACATGTAGCTACCGAACCCTTGAAATCATACAGTGTATATTCTCTGACCACAACAGAATCAAACTGGAAATCGATAACAGAAAAATCTCCAAACATGTGGACATTAAACACCATACACCATGGGTTATTTAGATAATCCATGGGTCAAAGAGGAAGTCTCAAAGAAAATAAAAATATACACAGAAGTGAATGAAAATGATCATACAATGTATCACAATTTGTGGAATGCAACTAAAGCAGTGCTGAGAGGGAAATGTAAAAGACTAAATGTTTACATAAGAAAAAATGTCTCAAAAATGATCTAGATTTCTGCCTCAAGAATCTAGAAAAAGAGCAAAATAAATTCAAAGTAAGCAGAAGGAAGAAAATAGTAAGAATAACAGCAGAAATCAATGACACTAAAAGCAAAAACAATAGAGAAAAGTTACTTAAACAAAAGAGCAGGTTCTTTGAAAAAAAATGCATAAACCTCTAGCAAGACTAACAGAGATAAAAAGAGAAAAGACAGAAATCACCAATATAAAGAATGAAATGGGGTATTATAACAGATCCCACAGCCATCCAAAGAGTAGCTGGAAATACTAGGGGCAACTTTTGGCTTGATAAATTAGAAAAAATGAACCAAGTCCTTGAAAAACCACACATTACCAAAACTCAGCCAAAGTAAAACAGATATAACTTGAATAATCCTATGACCATTAAATACATCAAATTGTAATTTAAAAGCTTCCCCCACAAAATATCCAGGTCCAGATGGTTTCACTGGAGAAATCTACAGAATGTTTAAAGAAGAGTTAATGTCAATTCTACACAATCTCTTACAGAAAATAAAAGGAGGGGGAATACATCCCAATTCATTTTGTGAGGCCAGTATTGTCCTGATACCAAAACCAGACAAAATACAAAAAGGAAACTTACAGAGCAATATTTATCATGAACTTAGACACAAAAATTCTTAGCAAAATACTGGCAAATCAAATCCAATAATGCATAAGAAGAATAATAACCCACAACCACATGGGATTAATCCAGGTATGCAAGGTTGGCTCAATAGTTAAAAATCTAACAAAGTAACCATATCAACAGGCTAAAGAAAAAAGTCATATGGTCATATCAGTTGGGATAGAAAAAGCATTTGAAAAAATTCCACAACCATTCATGATAAAAACTTTTAGAAAAATGAATAGCGCATAACTTCCCCAATCTCATAATCTACAAAAAAACCTATAGCTAACATCACAGTTAATTAATAGTAAAAAAGTGCATGGTTTTCTCCTGAGATTAGGAAGAAGGCAAGAATGTCCACTATCTACCACTCTTATCCAACATAATACTGAAAGTCTTACCCACTGCCATGAGGGAAGAAAAAAGGTATACAAATGTGAAAGGAAAAAATTAACCTCTTTTTGCAGACTACATGATTATCTACATAGAAAATCTCAAACAATCTACAAAAAGCCTCCTAGAACTAATAACTGAGTTCAGTAAGGTGGAAATGTACAGTCGAGACACAAAAATCAATTGCACATGGAAACAAATAAAAAGAGAAATACCATTGGCAATTGTGCCAAAGAAAATGAAATACTTAGGTATAAATCTAATGAAATATGCATGAGATCTGTATGATGAAAATGACAAAATGCTGATGAAAGAAAACAAAGGTCAGAAATGGTGGGTCAGGTTTGTCATCCCAGTACTTAGGGAGCCAAGGTGGGAGGATCACTTGAACCTAGGAGTTTGAGACCAACTGTGGCAACAAAGTGGAGACTCTGTCCTACAAAAAATTTTAAAAATTAGCCAGGCATGGTGGTGCATGCCCATGGTCTCACCTACTCAGGAGGCTCAGGCGGGAGGATCACCTGAGCCCAGGAATTCGAGGTTGCAGTGAGCCCTCATTGTGCCATTGTTCTCCAACCTGGGTGACAGGGCGAGACCCGGTCTCAAAAAATATATTTTAAAAAAAGAAAACCTAAAACTTTTAGAGATATCTGTGTTTATGAATTAGTAGAATTAACATAGCTAAATGTCAATTATACATACCTAAATTAATCAATAGGATTCATGGAATTACTACCACAATCTCAGAAAGGTTTTTTGTAGACATAGAAAAGCTTTATCTAAAATGTATATGGAAAGAAAAAGGCTCTAGAAGAGCCAAGATGATTTTGAAAAAGAACAAAATGGGAGGAATCACTCTTCCTGATATTAAGGCTTACCATATAGTTAGAGTAATCAAGACGTGGTACTTTCAGAGGGATAGACACATAAAGAACCCAGAATAGAGAACCCAGATTATACCCACACAAATATGTGCAATTAATTTTTGACATATAATCAAAAGCAATTCAATGGGGGAGGAACAGCCTTTTCAATAAATAGTGCTGGAGCAATTAGCCATCCCCAGGTGAAAAAAAAAACGAACCTCAGCCTAAACCTCATAACTTTACAAAAATGAACTCAAAATGTATCATGGACTTAAATGTAAAACTATAAAACTTCCAGGAAAAAAGCACAGGAGAAAATCTTTGAGACCTAATTTCTTAAACTGTTCTTTAACTTGATACTAAAAATATGCCAAAAGTACTGTTCTGTAAAGGGAAAATTTGGTAACTTAGACCTCATCAAAATAAAAGTTTTTGCTCTGTGAAAGACCCCATTAAGAGGATGAAAAGAAAAATTACGGAGTTGGGAAAAATATTTACAAATCACATATCCAACAAAAGATTTGAATGTAGATAACTCCCAAAACTCAACATTAAAAAACAATTAATCCAACATAAAATGGGCAAAAGATACTGTTAGAATTTCACCACAAAAAGTACACATATGGCAAATAAGATATAAAAGGCTGTTTGACATCATTAGCTATTAGTAAGTGCAAATAAAAACACAACAAGCTATTACTGTATACCCATCAGAAATGGCTAAAAAAAATCATGCTAACACCAAATGCTTGTGAGGATGGAGAGCAAACTGGATCACTCATAAACTTGCTAGAAACATAAAACAGTACTGCCATTCTGGAAAACAGTTGGGCAGTTTTAAAATATACTAAATATGCAACCACCGTACAACCTAACAATTGTCCTCTTTGGCATTTATCCCAGAGAAAGAAAATGTATTTTCTAACAGAATCTTGTAGATGAATGTTCATGGCAGTTTTATTTGGAATAGCTAAAAACTAAAATCTACTCAAATGTTCTTCAATGGATAAATGGTTAAACAAACTGTGGTATATACATACCATGGAATACTACTCAGCAATAAAAAGGAATTAACTATTGTACTGATACATGCAACAACTTTGATGAACCTCAAGAAAATTAGGATGATTGAAAAAAGTTAATCTCAAAAGGATATATACTGTATGATTCTATTTATATAATATTCATGAAATAACATCATTAAAAAGATGGAGAACAAATTATTGGTTGCTAGGGGTTGGGATGGGGAGAAGGTTAGATGTGGCTATAAAGGGGTATTATGAGAGAGCCCTGTGTTAAGTACATTGAACACGGAAGTAGTTACATGAAGCTATAAATGTGATAAAATTATTTATATATATATATATATATATACACACACACACACACACACAAATGAGTGCATAACTCACAAAATATGAGTAAGCCGTATGGGTCGTACCAATGTAAATTTTCTGGTTTTGATATTGTCTTACAGTTATAAAAGATACCAATACTGGGCAAAACTAGGTACAGAATGCATGGGACTTCCCTGTGTATCTTTGAAATATCCCAAGAATCTATATTTCAAAAAATTTAAAAAAATCATTTATTGCTCTATAACGTATTAATAAAATCAAATAGTATTTTCAAAATAGATTTGGGATTATTAATAACCATTGCTTGACAAGTTTATAATATTGGAAATGAAGTTTACATATTGGTAACATAATTTCTCATACAGTAAGGCTGAAAATAGAACTGAGCTACATGAGACATGTTTTCTTATTGCCCTAAGTGAAAATATTACTACTTTGAATTTTCAATTTAACCTCTAAAATGATTTTTAAAGGTATACTATAAAAAGCATGGGATTGTTTGTAAGGTTCAATTTAGCAAGATGCAATGAAAAAATAAAACAAAAATATTTCTATGTGAGTTAACAAGAAGACATATTGTTTGCTTCTTGGTAAATGACTTTATAAAAATTGACTTTACAAAGTACATCTAATTTCAGAACACAGTATCTTCCAAAATCTATTACCCTGGGAAAATGATGGTATCAAGTAAAATGACTCAGACATTATGAAAATTAAACTAAAAAGAACAATTGGTTCTTAACACTATTAATAATATAAACAAATAAGTTAATTTTACCTGATTTCCAACTTTGTCTCTTCAGATAGCTCTCCAAATTGTATCTCTTCTACCTGTAGTTCTTTAAGAGCAGCCAGAATTTTCTGCTGGTCTTTACTGGTAATTCCATTCTAAGCAGAAATAATTTTAAGGTACAGTAAGTTAGTTATACTTGAGTAATTTAAAACTCAAAATTGCTAAAGATGTTTTCTTGATGAATTCACATCTTGAAAAAATAGGCATATATTGGAAAAATAACACACTTCTAAAAAATATGTTTTTCTTATAACTGTGATTGATGTTAGTTACAGCATTAGAATATTGAGACATATAATAACTATAGTCAATTTTTTTGCAATACATAACAACTATGATGGACTCCCAAAACAAATTACTAGAACTGAATATGTAATATTTCAAAAAAACACAGTAAAACAAAATTTCCTTCAAATTTTTATTTAAAATATTATCAGTGATAAATGAGAATTAGGCCCTATCTTTGTTTGTATTCTACCTTTAGTGTTAAACTAAATTTTCTATACTGGATTTAGTTTTGTAGCATGCTTACTGATTTTTAGTGATATTCAAAATGTCAAGTTTCCAATGTGGTCATGCAGTCAGATCATTGCTTTTTACATATCCTATTTATCAAAGTGTCTCTAATACATCCTACAGCTATATGTTATTAGATAATACTAGATGGCAAAATAAAAGGTCTCAGTTTTGAGAACCAAACAAAAGGCTTGGGAGACGTGTTAATACCCATATACATAAAAAACTATTTCTTATTTGTAAGTGCCCCATTTTACAAATCTATTGCACATTTGAAACTGAAGGATCAGTTCTAGCTGAGATGTCATGACAATCTGAAAAAAACAAAAACAAAAACAAAACCCAAACTATAAGTCATTACATGTTCTTAAAGTAACTTAATACTAACACAAGATTTTAGATATGGTTATCCATAATCATATCTAATCAAGGACACAGTAAAAGATCAATCTTTTGTCTATAGCCCTGGCATTTTAAAAAGAGAGAAGAAAAGGATCCACAATTTTAAAAACATCAAACAATGTATCGGGAATTTTTGAAATTGATACTAACCTTTGTAAATTCATCTTCCCTCATGGTCAAAAGGTGTCTTAACGTTATATCCCTTTCCTGTATAAAAGGAAAAAAAGGCCGCCTTTCCATATAATTAAAATAGTAGAAGGAGAAGTAGGCAAATGTTCATAAGTTAGTTACTTGCTTCACTCTGAAGCAAATTCCAATTTTCTAGAGGGGACAGGATATATAGATATAGAACTATGCTACTGAGTAGACAGTAATGAGTATCATAATAATTATATTCACCTAAAAAGTATAAATACACCTAGTTTTCCAGATTCAAATGATTACCATTCATATTTGCTTACATTAAAAGAAAAGCAGTTCTATAAAATTTGGCAGAAATTATGTTTTATGAATATTTTAAATTTCTGACTGTATCACATTAAACCAACATGTAGTTTTACTCAAGATTTCTCCAAATAGGGAGACATTTCAAGATTATACAATGAAGCACAACTCTGAAATATTTTAACAGAATGTGCACACTCCCAAGAAGAGTCTATCTTAAATAGTGCTTTACTGCTTCAGTATCCCCACCTAGCTGATAACAACTGTCATGGACTCAAACCCCATAATGTATGCTTAAAACACCCAGACAGTGCTTGGCATATGATCTGATTCAACCTTCATGACAACCCAACACTAGGTATTATTATCCTTATGAAGAAAATGAGATATTTAAGTCACATATTTCAGTGATTAAACATTAGAGCAAGAATCTGATACCAGGTGTTTGGTTTAAAATCACGCTCTTCCAATATTCTACTCAAGAAGATGAGCAACTACAGAAACAAACTAAGGGCTCAGGTGTATATGAAGGTTAGACAGTGGGTAAAAACTGTTTAATCTCAGATTCTAATTTATGTAAATTTCTAGAATAATACATTTTTGAAATGTTTTTCACAAATTTAAAATCGGGATGTACTACAAATTATGGTGAAAAGTAAATTGGCAGTTATTCATAGACATGTTTATGAATTAATATCTAACATTATATTAACCAACAAATTAACATATATGCATAACTCACTGTAGGTTATATAAGATCTTACCTTTAGTATATCTGTCATATGTTCAAGTCCAAGACCATGTAAAAATACTTCCAGATCTCCAAATGCTGTATATGAACTGTATACATTTATAACAATGTCAATTTCAGAACAGATTATAAATGCACAAGCGATAAATATACATGTATATTGCAAGAGAATATGAATAATAATGAATTCATGTAGAATATATTTGCAATCTGCACACCAGACCTATGCTATATCAAAGGAATAAGTAAGGTTTTGTGACTGAAGATATATGAGGAGTATAACTCATCTTTCCCCAAAATGAAAATATATGCCAGTATGTACTCCTTGTGAAATTTCTGCACATAAAAATCTCCTCAGCCTGGTACAGTAGCATACACCTGTAGTCCCAGCTACTTGGGAGGCTGTGGCGGGAGAACTGCTTGAGCACAGGTGTTTGAGGCAAAAAAACCCACAAAAAACAAAAAACGAAAAAAAAACCACACCTCTTTAATTGCAATAAGTAAAATGTAAGTAACTTTAAATGGGGTAAGGAGATAATTATTTTTGGCCGTGTACTCAACAGTGGTGTTCTGGGGGGAAAAGTATATGTTTAATTTTAGCTTATAAAATTAGAACTGTACTAAAAATAATTAGAAAACAAGGTGTTATACTGTTTGAACACTAATATAATTTCAGAACCTTTTAAAAATAGATTTTATTGTTGATATCTTACTTAAAGTTTACATTTAAAGTTATTATCATTAGTGTTAGTACATAAAAATGAATAAAAATTTTCTAAAATTCTGGAGAACACTAAAAACCCAGACATTTAAAAATGCTTGTAAACATTTAAAATATCATATATTTTAAATAAGTCACCACATTTACTACAATAAAATATACACAAATTTTACTTATAGGTATTCTGTTGAACTAAAACATGCTATATTACCTAAAAATGTGATCTTTTTCTCTATCAGAATCTGTTGTCAATATTTTACAAATAGTGTCTTCTTTAGTTAGCTGTTGAAGTTTTCCTTCCAATGGATTTAAAGTAAAAGAAAGTAAGTTGAAGATCTGAAAAAAGTTAACATTATTCAAATATAATTAACATTGCATACTGTAACTTACACTTAAAAGAAACTGAACATACGATTATCTCATATCCAGAAAGGAAATTTTAGCAAGTAAGTGGGACAGATGTTTCACAATTTACTACCCTGATAACAACTTTTAAAAAAATGATACATCACAGTTGTATATATTTTGGGGGGTACATGTGATATTTTGATACACATATACAATGTATAATAAACAAATCAGGGTAATTGGGATATCTAAGTGCTTCCTTGACCTACAATAATCAGAAAAGAAAAAAGTACATCTAATTCAAAATAGTAAAAATTAAAGGAAGATAGTAATTAATATTTTTGGTAAGATACATAGCAAAACTAAAAATTCCATTTGGATAAATGACTCAGATTAAATATTAAGATAGTACTTTAAAAACATTGCTAAGTGGCAAGAGAGTAATGAGTGTGACTAAATGTATACAAATCCTAACTGAACACCTCAAAAAGATATGGTGAAATTCCTGAGTTTTAAAATCTAACCTCTCAGGAAGTCAAGGTTATATCACGTACTCAGCCAAAATACAAGATCAAATCTCATTTCAATAAATGATTTATGACTCAAAATAACCTTTGATGTTCATAAACTTCTTACGTCAAGTTTGGTGTCATCTACTCTACATTTAACAATGTAATAAAATAATTTTAAGTTTTTGAATTTTCAAAGTTTGGAAGAAAAATGGTAAATTCCTTTTTGAAATTCTACAGGGCTGTAGTGATTACTGTTTATCCTATAAAAATTCTGAAAATATTAGAATAATATTTGGAAAATGATAGCCATGTTTATCAGATTGCTTAAAAGGTTAGAGGAAGTTACTTTATATGCAGTAAAAGTGGCTTGGTTTGATGATTACATGACAGAATCTTTGGAATTTTACGTGCTTTCAAATTCGGGAACTCAGTGTTACAAACTCTTGAACTAAACAACTTAGTTTTATAACTGTACTATACTTGATCCTTGCTTAGAAGTTACAGACTTGTGGCTAAAGCTTTAATCTTCAGACCAAAAGTTTATATTGATAAAGTAATTTAATGTATGGCAAGTATTTATTATTGAGTTTAACATCTGAATGACAGATTATACATCCAGGTATATTATCACTTTATCGTAAGCCCTGTCACACATATAAGAGCAAATGTTGTTTAAGGAATTTAATTTTTAAATTGTTTAATACATTAATTAAACTTACAAAAGAATGTTTGAGTTACATGTTCAAACTGGCATTTTACTAGCTTTCACTAAATTACTTTTAAAATTCTGGACCAGTTTAAAATGTTTAAATAGTATATTACAATTTTATTCCTGGGGCCAGAATAAGATTTTATTACTCTTTTATAGAGCTTTTAAATTACTATATTGTAAGTGCTTCTTGTTTCATAGAAGATGAATACTCTAGCAAAATAAAGTTCTCATTACCTGGCTGGAGGAAAGATACATATTTAAACATTTAATAATTGCCAGATACACTATAATTACACTTTTAATTCTAACAGAATAATACAAAAGTTCTACAAATGATAATGTGATATGCCATAGAAAATAAGTTTAATATGTACAGAAGGATACCTCATGATGTTTGTTTCTTTTTGCAATCTCACTTGGCATCTTTCCATCTTTGGTTTGTAGCATTTTATTAGCTCCAAGTTCAAGCAACTTCAAAACTATATTTTTATGACCCTGACGTGCTGCCCACGTTAAAGCCTGTAAGTAGGGGGAAAAGGAGATTGTTTAAAGAGAAGGAGTGTATATGAGACAGACAGGAAAAGTTTTCAACAGTATTTATGACACAATAAAAAAGAGAACATAGTTAATTAATGGAATGATGCAGTCTCTTCATTTTACAATATAATGTAAACATATTTCCAAAGTTGTAATTGCAAAGCTGACTGCAAAGCTCATTGATTTTTTAAAACCAGTGTTTTATACAATTAACTGATGTTAAGGAATAAAATGATTTATTTGCCAATCACTGAAGGGTTTTCTACAAAAAATAATTCTTATGTATATTTTAGAGCCCAGATTTTGCTGTGTGTTACAATTTTTTTTTTTTTTAAATCAAGAGTAAGGACTACGAGAGTCAGTTAATTCCTCATTTCTATTTCTTTTCTTTTCTTTTTTTTTGAGATGGAGTTTCGCTCTTGTTGCCCAGGCTGAAGTGCAGTGGTGCGATCTTGGCTCACTACAACCTCTGCCTCTTGGGTTCAAGCGATTCTCCTGCCTCAGCCTCCTGAGTAGCTGGGATTAAAGGCACGTGCCACCATGCCTGGCTAATTTTTTGTATTTTTAGTAGAGACGGGGTTTCACCATGTTGGCCAGGGTGGTCTCAAATTCCTAACCTCAAATGATCCGCCTGCCTCGGCCTCCCAAAGTGCAGGGATTACAGGTGTGAGTCACCACACCCTTCTATTTCAACTGTTGCTTTTTTTCACCAGATAGCAATTATATTCCAGCCCTTTTGTAATTATTACTTCTTAAAATTCTTTTTTTGTAGATTACTGATAATAACAGAAACAAAAAGAAACATTGTAAAAATGTTTCTCACAGTGTAACCATTCTCATCCTGGGTATTAACTTCTGCTCCATGAGCAACAAGGAGAGCAACAACCTGGGTGTGACCATCTCGAGCAGCATACATGATTGGGGTCATAAGTCTCCTAAGGAGGAGGAAGAAAGGAAACATTTGTGTTAATGCTGCCATTAATCTCTCATTTTCATTAATTTAACCATACACAATACCACCAGTACTGCTTTGAAAACAAAAAGAAATGAAAGCTTTTGCTAAATCAGGTGATTTAAAAATCCAATCTTCCTGCAAGTAAGTACAAGTGAAAGAGATGACACTTTTAAAGTGCTGAATGCTTACACAGCACCCTCTAGTGAATAAATGTATTAAAAAATACATGAAATAAGCCACGCTTTCTACTATGAAGTTTCACTAATATACATATTCATCTAGAAAATTATCAGTGTACCCACACTATGCTTATGCTAGGAATATAGTAATGAATGACACAAATAAGGTCCCTGCCCTCAAAGGATTTGCTAATACTAAATGCTTATTACATTTTATTTAGAGGATTGCTGAAACAAAAATGTAAATTTAAAAACTTCATTCCTTAATGTATTCTATTATGATTCTACTTTAGTCTGAGACTGAAAGAATTTTATTCTGACTGGGAGACTTACTATATATAATTAGAAAAGAGATAAGTCCAATAGATTAACCAGCTTAATATTCTCTTAAGAGTACTTTCTGGGAGAGGATAGTGGTTTCTCTGTAGTTTATCATTTCCCAAAATTAGAGATTCAATCCTTCTACTCCTGGAAGTTAGTCAGCTTCTGGTCCTATTCCAAGGACACCAGATTTTATCAGCTCTACTTGGGCTGAACATAACATCATGGTCTGTTTTAAAGGAGGTCTGAGACTCTGAGCCCAATTTTCCTGAGTTGTCCTCAAGATCTGATTTATACACAAAGAACTTTGGAAAAGAAAAATAAATAATTTCAGAGTTCCATGTTTTGATCTTACCAAGAAAGTTTTTATTGGTTATTCACATTACATATACAACCTACAAATAGACTATTTCTCCGTAAGGTTTGTTAGCATAAGGTTATACCCTGAAATCTGAACACTTCACACCTATGTCCTTATTAGCACAATTCATATATATCTGTTTCTTATATTTCATGGTATATTATAATTTGAATGTTTTATGTGAAATTAGACGCTAAAGCAGTTGTAAAAGATTGCCTCCTCTACCTTGAATATCCCTTACATAGTGGCTTCATTAGATAGAAAATCTTTATGAGGTAAAGATTGAATTTCCTGGATAACTTAAGCAAACATAAAAAAATATATACAACTAGCCAGGTGTGGTGGCTCAGGCCTGTAATCTTACCACTTGGGGGGCTAAGGCAGGTGGATTGCTTGAATCCAGGAGTTCGAGACCAGCCTGGGCAACAGAGGAAAGCCCTGCCTCTACCTCTACTTAAAATACAAAAAAAAAAAAAAAAAAAAAAAAAATTAGCTGGATGTGGTCTGCACAACTGTAATCCCAGCTACTTCAGAGGTGGGAGAATCACCTGAGCCTGGGAGATCAAGGCTTCAGTGAGCCGAGATTGTGCCACTGCACTCCAGCCTAGGCAACCAGAGTGAGACCCTGTCTCAACAACAACAACAACAACAACAACGCCACCCAAAACCCCCACATACACACATACGTGGCAACAACAAATTATTTGAATTAACTAACCATTCGAATTCAAATTCTTCATTACATCTAAATCCGAACTGTTGATGTCTCATCTCCACTGCACTTACCTGCATAATAACCCAAATCTGCTCCTCTCAGTCTTCCCTATTTCATAAAGCCACCATTAACCACATTACTCAGGCTTAAGACTAGGCATAATTCATGACTCTTCTCTGTCATTCCAAGTACAAGTCACCGGCAGCTCCTATTAGGCCTGCCTTCATAATCTGCTTCTGATCACTTTTCATCACCTCATTAGCCACTGCAGTGGTCCAAGACAACATCATCTTTCTCTGATTTATATTGCCATAGTCTCATAACTGCTCTCCTCCATGCTTCCATTCTTGGCCACTTACAGTTTATTGTCTTTGAAAATGCCAAGATCTCCCCTTTGCAGGAACTGTGCAAGTGTTCTTGCCTGTCCCCAGACCTTCATATTGCTAACTCCTTATTCTTATACAGATCCTTATTATGAGAAGATCAGTAAAATTTTCAAACCTCTAGCTAGACTGATTAAGCAAAACAGAGAGAAGAAATAAGTTACCAGTATCAGAAACAAGAGAAGTAACATCAGTACAGATTATCCAGATTTTAGAAGTATGAGGAAGTATTATGAACAAATTTATGCCAATAAATTAGACAGTTTAGATGAAATGGATAAATTTCTCAAAATACACAAGCTACCACAGCTCACTCAAAAAGAAATAACCTGAATAGCCCTAGACTTATTTTTTAAAAACTTAATTAGTAATTATAAATTAAATTAAATTTTCCACAAAGAAAACAGCAGGCCAGATGGCTCCACTGGTGAATTCTACAAAACAGTTAATGAAAACAACATCAATTCTAAACAAACTCAACCAGTAAACTGAAGAGGGGAAGATGCTTCCCAACTCATTCTATGAAGCAAAATTACTCTTATACCAAAACCAGAGGGTGCCATTATAAGGAAAGAAAACTATAAACCAATAATCTTCACTGAAAATAAAAATGTTTTAAACAAATTTTAACAGAATCCAAAAACACATAAAAAGGTTAATACATCATGACTACGGGCAATTATCCTAGGAATGCAAGGCTGGTTTGATATTTGAAACATCAATCAATATAATGTACCATATTAACAAACTAAAAATGAAAAAAAAACCCTCAACAAATGCAGAACGAGTATTTTACAAAATCCAACATTTATTTCTAACAAAAACACTCAGCAACATAGGAATAGATGAGAACTTCCTCAACCTGACAAAAGCATCTATGGAAAATTTACAGTTAACATCATATTTAATGGTGAAAGAGTACTTTCCCCCAACATCAGAAACAAGACAAGGATGTATGCTCTCACATTTCTACCCAACATTGTATTGGAAGTTCTAGCCAGCGGAACAAGACAAGGAAAAAGAAAAATGGTAGGACTCCAGATGGGAAAAAAAGCAAAATTGTCTTTATTCACAGACAGCATGATGTATATAGAAAACCTGATGGACTCCACAAAAAAAGTACTAGAACTAATGAATTTGGCAAGGTTACAGCATTCAAGAGAAATATTTAAAAAATCAATTGTATTTCTTCATACTAGCAATGAACAACATGAAATGAAAATAAAACAATACAACTTATAGTAAAAATATAAAAGCCAGGAAATCTATTGCTGTTTATTAGAAATGCACCCAGTATTTGCATATATATACATAATACATACATACATACATACAGGGTGATGGTGATGTATTTGAATATATCTGACTTACAGTTGTCTAAGTAACAATTTGGATCCAGAAGTCTTTTTTTTTTTTTTTTTAAGATTCAGGAGGTACACGTTAAGGTTGGTTAATGGGTATATTGTGTGTTGCTGAGGATGAGGTTTGGTCTTCTATTAATCCCACCACCCAAGTAGTGAACATAGTACCTAATAGGTAGTTTTTCAACCCTTGACCCCTCCTTGCCTCCTCCCCTTTGGATTCCCTAGTGTCTATTTTTAACTGAGCATCCTAGCCTCAAAATGCATTTTAAAACTTTTTTTCCTTTCTTGTTTTCAGCTTTGAAACATATTTTGAAATGCTTTATTTCTACTTTTCCCACCAGGCACTTCAATGAACAGTGCTTGCTTATCTAATTATGTGCTTGCTTAGGTAATCCAGGGGCCAGTTTTGAAACAAACCAGGCAGAGAGATACAGCTCCCACTTAGGGGTAGTTATGAACAGTTAACCTACCACTACCAGGCCAAAGTCAGGATGAGGCAAACCAGACCTTCTGGACAGGCAATTTCTCAAGATAACCATTGAAACAAGTCATGTAGACCTGCACCCTTGGGCAACACTCCTGCATATTTCCCACACCTTTTCCTTCTTAAACCCCTTCATTTAGCCCAAAAAGTTGGAATGGTCTTTTGAAGGCATGAGCCCGGCCATTTTCCAATTGCTAGCATTTGATAAATAAAATTACTTTCCTTTCACCACATCTCGTTTCTCCTATTCTTGGTTTATGGGCAGCCAGCAGCTGGACTTGAGCAAGTTACCTATTGTTTTCATCTTTATATGCATGTGTACCCAATGGGTAGCTCTGACTGATAAGTGAGAACATGTGGCATTTGGTTTCCTTTTTTCTTTTTTCTATTTCTACATTAATTCATTTAGGATAATGGCCTCCAGCTGCATGCGTGCTGCTGCAAAGGACATGGTTTCTTTTTTATGGCTGTATAGTATTCCATGACCTATATGTGGCATATTTTCTTTATCCACTCTTGAGTTGATGGGCACATAGGTTGGTTCTATATCTTTGTAACAGTGGGTTTTTTTTTTTTTTTTTGAGACAGGGTTGTACTGTCACACAGGCTGTAGTGCAGTGGTACAATCATGGCTCACCGCAGCCTCAACCTCCCAAGCCCAAGCAATTCTTCCACCTTAGCCTCCCAGGTAGCTGAGACCACAGGCATGTGTCACCACACCTGGCTAAATTTTTTATTTTTGTAGAGATGGAGTCTCTGTATGTTGTCCAGGCTGGTCTCAAACTCTTGGCCTCTAGCGAGCCTCCCAGCTAGGCCTCCCAAAGGGCTGGGATTATGGGCATGAGCCAGCATGCCCAGCTGCTATTGTGAATGGTGCTGTGATAAACATAATGAGTGCAGTGTCTTTTTGGTAGAATGGTTTATTTTCCTTTGTGTATATACTGGGATGGCTGGGTCAAATGGTAATTCTAGTTTTAGTTCTTTGAGAAATCTCCAAACTGTTTTCCACAGTGGTTTAACTAATTTACATTCTGCCAGCAGTGTACATGTTTCCCTTATCTCTGCAGCTTCACCAACATGTTATTTTTTGACTTTTAATTAATTTATTTTTTTGAGAAGAAGCCTCACTCTGTCACCTAGGCTGGAGTGCAGTGGTGCAATCTTGGCTCACTGCAACCTCTGCCTCCTGGGTTCAAGCGATTCTCCTGCCTCAGCCTCCTGAATAGCTGGGATTACAGGTGCCTGCCACTGCACCTGGCTAATTTTTGTATTTTTAGTAGACACTGGGTTTCACCATCTTGGCCAGGCTGGTCTTGACCTCCTGACTTTGGAATCCACCTGCCTTGGCCTCCCAAAGTGCTGGGATTACAGGTGTGAGCCACTGTGCCCGGCCTGACTTTTTAATAATAGCCATTCTGAAGGGTGTGAGATGGTACCTTATTGTGGTTTTGATTTGCATCTCTGATGAGTAGTGATGTTGAGTACTTTTTCATGTTTCTTGACTGCTTGTATGTCTTTTTTTTTTTTGAGAAGTGACTGTTTATGTCCTTTGCCTACTTTTTAATGAGGTTATTTTTCTTATGGATTTAAGTTCCTTATAGAGCCTGGATATTTAGTCCTTCGTTGGATGCATAGTTTGCAAATATTTTCTCCCATTCTGCTGATAGTTTCTTTTGCTGTGAAGAAGCTCTTTAGTTTAATTAGGCTCCACTTGTCAAATTTTGTTTTTGTTGCATTTGCTTTTGAGAACTTAGTCATAAATTCTTTGCATAGGCTAAGGTCCAGAAGAGCATTTCCTAGTTTTTCTTCTAGGATTTTTGTAGTTTGAAATCTTGCATTTAAGTCTTTAATCCATCTTGAATTGATTTCTGCATATGGCAAGAGGTAGGGATCCAGTTTCATTCTTCTGCATGTGGGTATCCGGTTTTCCCAGTGCCATTTACTGAATAGGGTATCCTTTCCCCATTGTTTATTTTTGTTGACTTTGTTGAAGATTAGTTGGTTGTTGGTGTGGGTTCTCTATTCTGTTCCATTGGGCTACATGTCTATGTCTGTACCTGTACAATACTGTTTTGATTACTGCAGCCTTTTAGTATAGCTTGAAGTTAAGTAATGTGACGCCTCAAGCTTTGTTCTTTTTGCTTAGAATTGCTTTGGCTATTCAGGTTCTTTTTTGGTTTCATATTTTTTTTTCTTATTTTTTGAGACAGAGTCTCACTCTGTTGCCAGGCTGGAGTGCAGTGGCATGATCTCGGGTCAATGCAACGTCTGCCTCTGGGTTGAAGTGATTCTCCTGCCTCAGCCTCCCAAGTAGCTGGGAGTACAGGCATGCACCACCAGGCCCAGCAAAGTTTTGTATTTTTAGTAGAGACAGAGTTTCACCATGTTGGTCAGGCTGGTCTTGAACTCCTGCCGTCAGGTGATCTGTCTGCCCTCTGCCTCCCAAAGTGCTGGGGTTACAGGTGTGAGCCACTGTGCCCGGCCTCATATGACTTTTAGAATAGTTTTTCCTAATTCTGTGAAAAATGACATTGGTCATTTGATAGGAATCACATTGAATCTGTAGATTGCTTTGGGCAGTACAGATATTTTAATGATACTGCAGTCTTCCATCCAATCTGTGATCACGGAATTCTTTTTCATTTGTTTGTCATTTATAATTTCTTTCAGCAGTGCTTTTCAGTTCTCCTGTAGAGATCTTTTACCTTCTTGGTTAGATGTATTCTAAAAAAGGAATGGAAAATCCTTTTTTTCAGCAGTGTTTTTCAGTTCTCCTGTAGAGATCTTTTACCTTCTTGGTGAGATGTATTCCTAGGTATTTTAATTATTTTATTTTTTGCAGTTCTTGTAAATGGAACTGCATTCTTGATTTGGTTCTCAGCTTGAACATTATTGGTATATAGAAATGCTTCTGATTTTTGTGCATTGATTTAGTATCCTGAGACTTTACTAAAGTTATTTAACAGGGGTCTATGGAGTCTTCTGTGGGAAATCTTTAGGGTTTTCTAGGTACAGAATAATACAATAAGCAAAGGCATTTTTAAACATTAATAATATCATACTGTTCATACAATGTTTTAATTTGCCGATAAATGAATTTAAAATTATTTTTCCTCGGAGGAAATTTCCTCTGTGCTTTGTCTGAATCGCACAAGTGCTGATATAAAGGCCTTGTGTTGTCACTTTTACCAGTTCTATTTTAATTAATCCAGAAATTACCAGAAATTATTAAGATGTATCTTTTTTTTTTTTTTTTTTTTTTGAGATGGAGTCTTACTCTGTTGCCCAGGCTGGAGTGCAGTGGCACAATCTCTGCTTACTGCAACCTTTGTCTCCCAGGTTCAAGCAATTCTCCTGCCTCAGCCTCCTGAGTAGCTGGAACTACAGGCGCATGCCACCATGCCTGGCTAATTTTTGGTATTTTTAGTAGAGACGGATTTCACCACGTTGGCCAGGCTGGTCTCAAACTCCTGACCTCAGGTGATCCGCCCAGCTCAGTCTCCCAAAGTGCTGGGATTATAAGCATAAGCCACTGAGCCTAGCTGGGTATCATTAAAAAAAAAAAAAAAATTCTTAAAAGACTTTCTTTGTGGTCTACAACGTAACTTCTGTTGAAAATAATCCATGCATGTAAATTATGTTAAAGTCAGAATTCTAGGTAAATATCAATTAGATACTCTTGTTGATTGTGTTATTCTATATCTTTATTTTTTGTCTAATCTGTTTTTCTAAGAGATATACTAAAGTCTTCAAATATGATTATAGATTTTTCATTCCTTTTTTTAGTTCTACTAGTTTTTGTTCTATGTATTTAAAAGCCATGTATATTAAAACTATCTTGTTAAATTGTTGCTTCTATCAATATCATTTTCTCTTTGGTCCCTTAAGTAATGTTTGCCTAGCATTTTATTTACTACCCTAGGGGTATTTTTTTGTCTTGATATTTACCAGGTATAAATATTTGCTGAATAAATGGCATTTAAAAAATCATTTTATTTATTTTCCACTCTAATGTAATGTTTTATTTTTAGGTGTGACTTCACTAGATTTTGCTTTTAGCCAATATGAGAGTTACTATTACTTTAATAAGTGAGTTTTACCGATTATATTACTTTTCTTAGTTATTAATATGGCTGGACTTATTTCTGACATTTTTGCACTTTCTGTTTATCATGCGTCCATAATAAATACATGTTTCCATGTCTCCTTGGACATGGAATCACCTTGTTAGATTGATCAAGTTCTCTTAGTTTCACTCCCACCCACTCGATCTGAAAGCTTTTAATTTCATTATTTTCTTCAAGTTCAGTACTTACTTTTAAGTCCTCTCCTCTCCAACACGCTTATCCTTACTATTCAACAAAGAGAAAAGTTAATAAATAACTATACATAGTTTCATGAGAAAAGAGATGTTTACTTTTATGTTGCTTCATTCTCTCCTCAGCTACTAGAACACCAAACTTATTATATGATGGAAATTTAATACAAATTTATCATAAATACTCTCCCCCACCCTGGCCCTCCTTTTTAGGAGACAGGGTCTTGCTCTGTCACTCGGGCTAGAGTGCAATGGCATCATCATAGCTCACTGCAGCCTTGACCGCCTGGGCTCAAGCCATCCTTCCACCTCAGCCTCCCGAGTAGCTAGGACTACAGGTATGCACCACCATGCCTGGCTAATTTTTAAAATTCCTGTTGCCCAGGTTGGTCTCAAACTCCTGCGCTCAAGCAGTCCTCCTACCTTGGCCTCCCAAAGTACTGGGATTACAGTGGTGAGCCAAGCCTGGCCAAGATGGTCATTTCTTGATAGGAATTTTCTTGATATGTAAATAATCTCTTCTGTAGTTAACTTTTAGGATTTTTGCCTTCATTCTTAATGTTCTGAAGTTTATTGGGATGTGTCTACATATTTTAATTAAAAATGTATATATATTTATCTATTTGTATATAAATCTTTTATTCAGTGATTCTTTCAATCCTACCAATTTGTCTTCAATTGGGAAACATTCTTGGTCTTTATTGCTTCAAACATAGTCTATCTTCCATGTTCTCCTTTGGAATTATTATTTGACAGATGTTAGGACTTCTGGAAAGGTTCTCCATGTCTCTACCTTTCCTTTATACTTTCCATTTCTTTAGCCCTTTGTGTTGTATTCTTGGAGATTTCCTCACCTCTATCTTCTAGTCCACTACTCAGCTCTTCAGATGACTCCCATCTACTCTTCTACCTCTTCTACACAAATACTTAGTTTTAATATTCAATAGTTCCTTTTTTCATAATTCACTGTGCTTGTTTTTTCATTTCTATTGTTATTTTGTGAAGGCAAATCCCTCTTTTATTGTTCAGGAATAAAGGCCTTTTTAGATTCCTCTATTTTTCCCACTTTCTCTAGTTTAAGTCACTCTTTTGTTGAATTTGTTGTCCCTGTTTCATGACACCTACATTCTTCAGATTTTGGTGATTTTTGGTTGTGCACCTACCTTCTGGTCTATGGCAAAGGCCCCCAAACACAGAAGACAAGATAACCTTGTCTATCAGTAATGCAGATTTTAGGTATTGCTAGAGTTTCCCATCTGTTTCTTTCTTTGGCGAGCGACTCTTTTTCCATTCCAGAGATAACTTTTTTCTTTCAAAAATAACTTTATCAAAATATTTTAATAGCTTTATATCTAAAGCTTTCTGTGGAAGGGCAAGACTTTAGCATATTCTCAGTTTAAGAGCTTGAATTCATAAGCCTATTTTTCCAAAAATTCTTTTTTTGGTCATGTTTTTCTTCCAGAATTTTTAGAATCATTTCATCAAGTCAAAACAATCTGTTTGGCACTCTGAATACGATGTTTAATTCTATATATTTAGATTTTTAAAAATGTCTTTTAAAATACTGATTCATCCTAGTCAAGATGACAACTAACATCCAGCCAACATGACGTGTCTATTCAATCTTCTTTTATTTTACTTGGTGTAGTTTTACATTTTTCTTCATTTAGACCTTTCACATTTTTAAATCAAATTGTAATCTCAAGCTTTTCATTTCTTGTGAGTTGGAAACCAAATGAAGTTTGCACATTAGTTTTGTAAAAACTACTACACTGTATGATTGTTATTTCTGAGTTGACTATTTTTGGTTTACCAAGCATATATTAATATAATTTAAAAATTATGATTTTGTTCTCCTTTTCCTAATAAAAAAGATGTAATAGTTTAATTAGAGGCATGGTTCAATGGTTTACATCAGCAGTCAGCAAATTTTTTCTGTAAAGGGTAAGACAGTAAATATTTTGGGCTTTGTGATGCATGCAGGGATTTGTTACAACCACTCAACTCTGCTGTTGTATCATGAACATAGCCATAGACAATACATAAACAAATGAGCACAGCTGTGTTCCAGTGAAACTTAAGAGGTCTGCCAACCTCTGATTTAGAATGTTAAGCTGTGGAGTCAGAATGCCTAGGTCAAATCTAGCTTTCAACATTTACTGGCTTAGACAAGTTTCTTAAACTCTCACTGCCTCAGTTTCTACAACTTTATATGAGCATAAAATAGTTTCTATATTTGTGACACCTATTTGTGTTAGTATCACAATCTGTGATGAGATAATAATATTCAGTAACAAAGAACAGTACCATGCACAAAGTAAATTCTCAGTCATTAATAGGTATTTTTATTATTAACTACATCTTGTATTTTTCTTGCATAACTGAATTGCCTTACAGTTCCCAAAACAATGGTAAAACTAAAAGTGCTTATGACAAGCATCCTTGCCTTGTTGCTGACATTAATGCAAATGCTGCTAGCTTCTCCATTAAACGTGTAATTTGTGTTGTCTTCAGATATATGTTTTCGAAATTAAGGAGCTACTCATCTAATCATATTTTACTAAGGTTATAAAAATCAGAGATTTTAACTTTTATAAAATATCTTTCTGGCATCTATTATAATGATAACCACCTCAAAAATCCTCTGACCTATTTATGTAATTGTTTCCCTAATATTGAACCATTTTTGTATAGATGACATGAATCAATCTGATCACAGTATATTATTCATTTACTTTGCTGATAACATTAAATTTGCTAATACTTCTTTAAGTGGTTAAGATTTGTGTATCCATGTTCATAACTAAGATTGATTTGTAAGACTTCTTTAAGTGGATCTTTGTTAAATTGGATTTCAGAATCAGTGTTATGTTTGCTTTATAAACAAGAAATGAAAGGCTTTTTTTTCCCTTAGGTTTTGATAGTATTAATGTAATCTATTCCTTGGAAGTTTAAAATAAGTAACCTATTAAAATCTCTGAGCCTAACACTTTTTTTGGAAGTTATCTTTCTGACATTTTTTCTCAAAAATGCATTCAAAATCACAACATAAAAAATTTTAAAGCATAAACAAAAACCAAACTAGAAATAGCATCTACAACATGTATTAAAATAATTAAATTAATTAAAAATAAAATTAATTTAATAACAATAATTAAAATACCTAAAAGAATTAAAAAATACCTACCAGACATGGTGGCACACACCTATAGTCCAACTTCTTGGGATGCTGAGGCAGGAGGATCTCTTGAGCCCAGGAGTTCAAAACCAGCCTGGGCAACATAGTGAGACTCTGTCTCCGAACCGAACCGAACCAAACTGAACCGAACTGAACCGAACCGAACCAAACCAAACCAAACCAAAACAAACGCAATAAAAAACCAAAGTAAAAGATCCAATATACAAAAGATTCTTGTTAATCAGTAAGAAACATGTGAACCACCAAACAGCAAAACTACAAAGTACACAGGCAATTAGTAGACAAAGAAATACAAACAACTTACAAAAATGCACAAGACTAATCAATTATTATTAAAAAGCATGCAAACTAAAATGAGGCATCATTACTTGCAATCAAACTGTAAAGCTGAGAACATAAAAAATATCTAGTGCTGTCACTATGTATGTCCTCTCAAGTACTGTTGGAGATAGTGTAAATGTTTTCAATTTTTTCAGAAGACGATTTGGTAACACCTATTGAGGCTGGAGAACAGGGTCTGAAGGCAGGGAATTTAAGGCCAGTTCGTGCTAATTTCCTAAAGCTGGAGGAAAACACCTGGGTCTGAAGGCAGAGAACATAAGGCCAACTCATGCTACCTTCCTAAAGCAGGATCAAAAGAAAAATCCCCATCTCTCCACAGCCTAGTAACAAAGGATCAGAGGCTACTCCCTCTACAAGCCTCTCTGTTCCACTAAGTCTCAGGTGGAAAGGGAAAGTGCCACGGATTGGCTGTGGGCCAAGCATGGGCTATCCCTTTATCTGCATAGGGTGCCAGTCCACTCTGGCCTCTGGTTGGCCACAGGCGAACTCACCTCAGCTATTAATCGGCCACAGGCCAAATCCTTCATCCACATAGTGGGTAGCCAATAGGGACCTCAAAAAGGGTACTTAAACCCCAGAAAACCTTGTGAGCAGGGCCCCTGAACCACAAATGATGTATTTTCGTTTCTCTGTACTAAAGGTAAAATGGTTGGTCTTCATGTCATATTTTTATATACAGTTCAGTATTATCTGATCTTTTTTAATCTGCTTAAAACACTCCTATCCTATGGAGTGCTATCTCGCTTCAATATATCCCTACTTTCGCTGTTTCGTACCTTTCTTACTTTGTGCATTTTGCTCAACTCTGTTCAACACGCCAAGAACCTGGATGTCTCACGCTCAAGGCCTATCTTCCCATAACACTATCACAATTCTAAATACACATCTACCTTTGTCTCAGCAGCTCCACTTTAGAGATGTGTTCTATCAAAAAATCTATTCAAGTTGCCAAAGATGTTCACTGTAGTATTTTTTTTGTGAAACTAAAAAAATGGAAACAATCCAAGTGTTCTTCAATGAAATACTGGATTAAGATATCACATCCATACAGTGGAATATTGTACAGCCACTATAAAGAGAGAAGTATATACATACTGGCAGGTATAGTGCTGATGAAACACTGTTTAGTTGCTCTTGCAATAATCTTTTAACTGGATTTCTTGATTCCAATTTATCCTCAATCTGCTGTCAGAATAACCTTTACAAAATACTAGTATGTTCATTCTTCTTAAATTATTCAATAGCTTTCATGATAAAAATTCGTATCTCTCAGTAGGATTACACAGGTTACTATCTAGCCTCTGCCAAAGTGCGTCAATTCTGACCCACTTTCTACTCTAATATCTCATGAGCTGGTTAAAATATTTCTAGATACACTGTTTACAACTGCCTAAATGAAACAGGCTCTTTCATCCACCTCCACTTGCACGTGCATCTACCTCTAAACTGAATATTCATTTTTACGATCTTCAGTTGGCTAACTCCTACTTATCCTTCAAAACAAAGTTTGAGGCTGGGCGCAGTGGCTCAAACCTGTAATATCAGCATTTTGGGAGGTCAAGGCAGGAGGATCATGTGAGCCCAGGAGTTCGAAACCAGACTGGGCAACATAGTGAGACTCTGTCTTTACAAAAAATTTAAAAAATTAGCCAGGTATGGTGGTATGCACCTGTAGTCCAAGCTACTTAGGAGGCTGAGGCAGGAGGATGGCCTGAGCCCAGGAGGTCGAGGCTGCAGTGAGCCAGGATCACACCATTGCACTCCACCCTGGGCGCAGAGCAAGACTGTGTCTCAAAACTGAACGAAGCTGAAACTAAATGCTAAAAAAATACAAAACAAAATAAAAACCCCAAAAACCAAACAATAAAAAACAACTAAGTTTGAGGAATGAACCTCTAGGAAGGTTTCACTTGTCATCTGCATCTCAGTTAAGTTTTCCCAGTTTTTGTTCCTAGAGACACTTTCTACTACCTCTAATCTTCCTATATTGTAAATGCCTATAGCCTTGGAATCTCTTCTGTACTGTCAAATTCTTGACGCAAGGACTGAGTCTTTCATCTTCTAACTCTTAGCGTTTAGCATGTATTAATTGTGTAACAGAAACCAATTTTAAAAACCAATGACATTAAGTGATTTTTTTTCTTCATCTACCAGGCTTCCTCAAAATTTTTTACAGTCAAGAGTTGGCTACATGTAAAGTGTCCAGAACAGGCGAACCTATAGAGTTATAAAGTAGATTAGTGGTTGCTAAGGGGTGGGGGCTGGGAGGTTTGGGTGGGAATCAATGACAGCCAATGCATATTAAGTTTCTTTGGGGAATGATAAAATTGTTCCAAAATTAGATAATGGTGATGGTTTCAGAATGCCGTAAATATACTTAAACCATTGAATTCTACACTTTAAGCTTTACAATATGTAATTGTATTTCAATAAAACTTAAAAAAATAAGAGTTGGTTAAAAAGAATAAAGTTTACGTACATGAGGTACCCATAATTAAACTTTATTTCTGGATGATACAGAACCTTTTGTTAGTCTCAATTTCTGGTTATTTCATTTCAATAAAATTTCCACTAGAGGGCATTCAAAGAAAAGCAGAAAGCAAAACTCAATCTGACAGAAAAATAATATATTTTCACAATGATGTATTTGTCACTTCTCTGTACTAAGGGTAAAATGGTTGGTCTTCATGTCATATTTTTGCATATAGTTCGGTATTATCTAATCTTTTTAATCTGCTTAAAACACTCAGTTTATAGTTGAGAGATTAATGAAACAACTATGATAAAGGAAATTTCGACAATGATAAAATGCTAGGAATTAGATATCCATTTCCAGCTATCAGAAAAGTTTTGTTAGATCAAACCTCCCACTGAAAAAGACTGTAAAAGCTGATAAAATACAAATATGCCTGGAGACACAGTAGAAAAACCAAGGTTGCCAGAACAGGAGAAGCCAAGCTCCTGGAGAGAAAAGCAGCATTTGGTGAATTGAGTTTTATATCCTCTTCCACTTTTTGCTTTTAGACATTTGCCAATTAGCATTGGCAAGTGTTAATGGGTAGCATTAGCAGAAAGCAGTACCTTTAGGCCTCCTTATGGTGATGGGGAACTCCAACACAAAAACTGGAGTTCAGGTCTACTAAAGCACTGAGAACTTCAAGAATCAAGAATCTGGAAAAAGGGGAGTAACAGAAAGGTGACCCTGCAGAGAAGTGATCTTCTGTTGGACTTCTGCCTTCAAAGTATTTTCAGGGGCTGAAGAAGACTACAACCACCAAGCTAAAACTAGATGCTAAGAGGGCTTTGAGCATTCCCACAAATAGCAGACGAAATAAAAATTGGCATTCATGATCCTCAAAGGGAAAGTGGCTCAGATAAACACCCCAAGTTTGAATTGAGACTGTGGAAAATACAGGAAATAAACTGATCCTGAAATCTGGCCTTGAACCATCTTAATCCCTGATTTAATTGAGGTGATCTGCCCTTATTTCAACTATCAGTCAGAAGAACATTAAATATTTTCTGGAAGCAAACAGACCTGTACCAAAGTTTTATATAATATCCAGCATTCAACCAAAAGTTACCAGGCATCGTAAATTGTAGAACTAAGAAACAAGATTAATGAAATCGAAAAGCTAATAGATGGGTTTAATAGTGGATTAGCTACAGAAGAGAATTAATGGCCTGGAAGATAGACCAAAAGAAAATACCCAGTGTGAATATGGAGAAGATAAAGGAAGAAAAGAGTGTTAAGAAACAAATGGGATATAGATGTAATGGTTTAAATCTCAATTGGAGAGGAGAGAGAATGAAGAAAAAGCAGTATCTTAAGACATACTGCCTGAAAAGTTTCCCAAACTAATGAAATACATCGAACAACAGATTTAAGAATTCCTGTGGGACAAAAACAAAACCCCACTATACATAGGGATATCATAGCAAAGCTGTTTTTTTTTTTTTAAAAAAAAAAGACCAACAGAAAATATTAAAAACAACCAGAGGATAAAATCTAATACCTTCAACAATAAGAGTAACAGCTGACTTGTTGTGCTGGACCCCTACTGGCTCCAATAGGGATGGCACTGTGTTTAAGGGGTTGAAGGAGAGACCCAGAATCAACAAATGAGACATAGAGTTTACTGAGAACTTACAGGGCAGTCTATGAGTGACAGGCTGGACAGGAAAATTGCTACCATTTGTAAAAAGCATTTATGTTACATAGCATTTTTACTTTGTAATTTCCACCTAGCAATCTTCACCTAGCAACCTCCACTTAACCCCAAACAAAGGGTCTCTAATCCCCTGTACAGCCTGCATTCCAAGAAATGGGCCAGGGGTTCAGATATCCTTCATTGGTAAGGAGTGAATCTTCGGGTTGGCCACGCCCGGATTCCTTAGCTTGGAAGCTCGAACACAAACACACATTCTACTTAGACCATACGGCTGTTCTTAGGGTATGCTGGAGTTACTGCTGTAAAGTGCATCTGCCATTCACTCCATCTCAGCATATTCTTGAATGGCCCTCATATTTTTATCATGTTTTTTTTGAGTGATTTTTGGGGGCCAGGTATGTGGAGGAGCAGTATGTGCAGCCAAATGCTGTGGCAGCAATACAAACTATTAACAAAAGAGAATAACGAACATAATAGAAATCATACTGTACTGAAGGTTTTTCTAAGCACTTGAGAGTTGATTAAACCCGGCTCAGTGACCTCAATCAAAGACTGTCCTTCAGTTGTCAAACAGGTGACAGGGCTGAGCACCAAATGGAACTCTGCACTTAAGGAACTATTGATGTGCTCCCTTTGGAGCCTAATGTTGCAAGTATGTATGCTATTTGGCCACATCTGTCTCTGGGAATTCCCAGACTTTGGTTTCCGGGAGGTATCCTTTAACCAAACTGCTATGGGATACTGAGTGCATACCAGCACTGGGAGCCCCTTTGTCACGTTGGCATGTTGTAAGAGGTGATATTTAGCATTGAGTTGTTGCTCCATGATGATATATTTAGCTTCAGCCCCCTTCCACAGTTGGGACTAGAACCCTAATGGCACACCCCTCAGGGTAACTGGCTATGTCCAATTCACAAGGTTGTCCCTGTACTAGAGTTTCCAGAATTTATATTTGTTTCATTATGACTTTAGTTTGTTTAAAGGCCTCATCTTTCTCTGTGGACCAGTTCCAGTGAGCCCCCATCTTGACTAAGTGGTATAGGGGCCTGAGGAGTTGGGCCAAATGGGGAATAAAAGGACTAATACCCTATAAAGCTTAAGAAGGTCTGCAACTGCTTTGGTGTGGTAGGATGCGGGTAGTCCTACGCCTTATCTATAATGGCAGAAAGAACGACTTGACTTTAGTCTTACCCAGCCAGATGACACCAAATATTTGATAAGCCTGGATGCTTAAATGTCTGTGCTGCCCATACTCCGTTTGCCAAGCAAGACGGCAAGGTGGGGACTAGCAACCTCCATTACTAACCCAAAGGTGGGGCTGCAGTTTGTAAGGTAGAAAAAGACTTAGTTAGCATGATATCATCAATTTAATGGAAAACATGTACCCTCTCCAGGGTAGTCCATCGACTGACAATTGACGTCTGTGGTCATTAGACCCTCACAGATAGTGGGGCTATGTAAATATCCTTGGGGCAAGATGGTAAAGGTCCATTGTTCTCCTTTCTAGGTGAATGTAAATTGGTCTTGTCTTTGGGGCAATGGGGATGCTGAAGAAGGCTTGGTTAAATTAATAAGAAAACGTTACATACCAAGCACCTGTCCTATTTTCATCAGAAGGGAAGTGATATTTTAATTTCTGGTAATGTACTGTTATTTTCCAAGTCCCATCAGGTTTTTGCACAGGCCATACAGGGTTGTTGTATGGGCTGTGCACTACTGGCCTTATAATGTCCACCTGGGCTAACTCCTTAATAGTTTCTGTGATTTTATCATGCCCCCAACCCCCACTCACGAGTGGTATTGCTTCAGCACTACTATTTGCTATGGGGCTGGGCAACTGTATTGGTGTCCATTTTGTGTTACCGTGATTATGTTTTGTCATCCTAACTCTCAGTTGGAATTTTTTGGCAGTTTGGAGGGTCAAGTCTGACAAAATACTCGTTCCCAAGATGTATTTTGGGACAGGAGCTATATATACTAAATAGGGTCTTCGTGACAGTCTCCCAACTTGTAATACTAGTTCAACATTTATACCTCATTCCCCATCACCCTTTACTATCTATTGCTGTTATAGGTCCTTGGAACCGATAGGTGTTACCATATATGAGTGCACTTGGCTCCAGTATCCACTATAGCAGGGGTCCCCAACCCCCGGGCAGCAGACTGGCACTGGTCTGTGGCCTGTTAGGAACTGAGCCGCAGAGCAGGAGGTGAGTGGCAGGTGAGCGAGCATTACCATCTGAGCTCCACCTCCCGTCAGATCAGTGGTGGCATTAGATTCTCATAGGAGTACGAACCCTATTGTGAACTGCACATGCGAGAGATCTATGTTGCATGCTCCTGATGAGAATCTAACGCCTGACGATCTGAGGTGAACAGTTTCATCCCGAAACATCCCCCTGCCCCTAGTCTTAGGAAAAACTGTCTTCCACAAAACTGGTCCCTGGTGCCAAAAAGGTGAGGGACCACTGCACTAGAGCAAGCACAGTCTATTTTTAGGTGACCTATATATAGTTTTTATATGAGGCCTCTGGTCCCTGGCCATCATTGTTTTTATTGGGATTCTGAGGCCTTGGCCTTTATCTTAGGCTAAAGGGGTTAGTGCCTGCCGTCTCTCTGTGGGAGGGGTGGTGGGCTGAGCCTGAGGCTCCTTAGTGAAGTGCTGCTCCGGCTTGAGTTTTTATTACAGTCTAACCAAAACAGTATTAGGCTTTTTGTCTTTTTTTTTCAGTAGGTATCCCTGCCATTAGCAGGTTGCCTACATCTATCGGCAAATCACTCTGATAAGCCCCTTGACTGTTTCCTTTTTTTTTTTTTTTTTTTGACTCCTTTGTCTTTCATCCAGCAGTGCATACCTCTTACTTATGCAGTTTTTCTGTTTCCCTTAAGTCAGGAGCCACTTGGGCTGCCCAGGATACTGGCTGCCATATTAGGGTGTTTAAGACAGAAACTGGCATCCTATATCACTACTTAGGTGTCAACTGCAGAATTCTCTTTTATTCTGGCAGTAACCAATTCACTGTTGGGATCGTGCTGATTTTTAGCATAAATATTGATAGCATGTTTCATCCCCAACTCCCAGAGGAGGTCCTGCAACTTTTTCATAGTCTGCCATTGCAAAGGAGATGTGGAGATGTCTCCCTCATTTGGCCAGGCTCCCTTGAAGCCCACAACCACTCAGCTAAGGAGGGGGATGGTCTGATCCCCATGATTGGTGCCATAGAAATGCTGCCTCAGGACCAGGTGCTTTGTGATGGATGCCATTTTATTCATCTCGAATCTAGAGAGTATAGTATTCTCTACCCCTACATCCCATTGACAGAGAAACCACCCTATGATTGACTCTCTCCCCTTCTGTTTGAACCTATTTCCCAGTTGCACAGTGGTATAATCCCACATTGTGGTGTGCTGCCCTCTTTCAGGCAGGGCAAGTCTTGAGGGGCTTCCTTTTGTGGGGTCCACTTTTACCTTGGTGGTGGCCAATGTACATGCAGACAGTATGGGAACCTCTATGGACTCATCCCAGTCCTCTTCCTCCTTCCCACTAGAGCTCTCCATGGGGTCCCAGGACTTAGCGTCCCAGGATGATTTATTCATGACAGCCCTAACTTGTCGGCCTGACAGTTGATGACTCTTCAAATGAGTTACGTGGTAAGCCAGAGTGTCCATTCTGTCATTTTGTTTGCACAGGCAGGACAGTTAGGTCTCCAACATTTTAGTCTGAGCTAACTAAGCATTTCTTTCTAATCACAGCTTGTCTTGTAACTGATGCACCCTTGCCTGTGCAGTGACCTCAGCCTCCGTGGCTCCTCGACACACAGGAGCTGCTAATGAACTATGGCTATCACAGCGTGGGCATGTGACTTTCACTTAGTTGGATCTACCCCCTGCACCAGCTCTTCCAGACCTTTTGATGTTATGAGGGCATCCCCATACTCATGCAGTGGGCCTCATCCATCAAGGATAGCAGTCATTGGGCCTCACATAGATGTGGATGGCCATCCCAGCGTTTCCCTTGTGGATTTCCTTTTCCCTGATCGCATCATCTTGGTGCTCACAGGATTCTTTCCAACTTCCTAGCTGGATTGCCAATTGTTGAGTGGGACCTCTACTGACTCAAATAGGGATAGCACCATGTTTGAGAGGCTGAAGAGGAAACCCCAAGCCAGTGAACGAGCCATAGGGTTTATTAAAGACATACATAAGGTGGTCCAGGAGCAATGGGCTGATTAGGAAAACTGCAACTATTTCTAAAAAGTGTACAAGTTACACAGAATTTTTACTTAGCAATCTCCACCTAGCAACCTCCATCTAACCCAAAACAAAGGGTCTGAATCCCCTGTATGGCCTGTATTCCAAGGAATGGGCCAGGGGTTCAGATGCCCTTCTTAGATAAGAAGTGAATCTCTAGGTTGGCTACTCCCAGATTCTTTAGCTCAGAACTCCAAACGCATACTCTCCTTAGACCATAGGGTCATTATCAGAGTATGCTTGAGTTAATGCTGTCGGGCATAGAAGCTTTCAGTAAAAATAAGAGACAACAAAATGATAGCTTTAAAGTACCAAAAGAAAGTAATGCTAACCTAGAATTCTATACCCAGTGAAAATAACTTTCAAAAATGAAAAGCAAAATAAAAATACATTCAAAATAAAAATGCTTTGAAACAAAAACACAGTCACCAGCAGATGTATTAAAAAAAGGTTTTCAGAAGAAAAATGATCCCTGATTAAATCCCTGTTTAAAATATGAAAATAGAGGATGGAATGAAGAGAGCCATAAAGATGAGTATGTGGGTAAATCCAAATAAAAGTTGGTAATAATAACATAATTGATAGCAATACTAAAATGCTAATAATAAATTGTGAGGTTTAAATAGAGATAGATTTCTATAATCCCAGCACTTTGGGAGGCCAAGGCAGGCAGATCACCTAAGGTTGCGAGTTCAAGACCAGCCCGACCAACATGGTGAAACCCTGTCTCTATTAAAAATACAAAATTAGCCAGGCGTGGTGGTCCATGCCTATAATCCCAGCAACTTGGGAGGCTGAGGTAGGAGAATCTCTTGAACCCGGGAGGCGGAGGTTGTGGTGAGCCGAGATTGCGCCACTGCACTCCAGCCTGGGCAACAAAGAGCAAAACTCCATCTCAAAAAAAAAAAAATAGAGATAGATTCAAAATATATGACAACAATAGCACAAATACAGGGGTGGAATGGGCACAAATGAGGTTAAAATATTCTAAGATTCCTGCATTGTCCAGGAATTGTTAAAAGTACTATTTTAGAGTAGACTCTAATAAGTAAAGAATGTATGTTATAATTTCTAGAGTAGCCACTCAAAGAATAATAAAAGAACGAATAACTACAGAAAGATAGAAAATGGAATAATAAAAAATAATATTTGATTAATCAAAAAATAATCAGAACTGGGAAAAAAGAGCACTGACTAATGAAACACCGATCAGTGTGCACATTAAAGGCACACTGAAAGAAAACTACTGTCAATCAATCTGGATTAAAAAAGGAGAACTATATATTACTTACTTTAAATAAAAGCACACAGAAAGGCTGAAAGCAAAAATATGGAAAAACACTATACACATGCTCAAGAAAGCTGATATACCTATACCAATATTAGATTAAGTATATTATAATGAAGAAAGAATTACTACATACAAAGGGGTACACTTCATAAAAGTAAAAGGTCAATGCATCAGGGATATAGGAGGCTTAAAAGATGGAAGGAAAAGTTGACCAAAATGCAAATCTCAGTAACTGATAGAACACGGAAGTAAAAAAAAAAAAAAAAAAAAAAATCAGGACAGTAGTCCCTGCTTTATCCATGGGGGATATGCTCCAAGACCCCCAGTGGATGCCTGAGGCCACAGATAGTAGTGAACCCTTTAAATACTATGTTTTTTTCCTATACATATGTGCCTATGAAAAAATTTAATTTGCAAATCAGGAGCAGTAAGAGATAACAGGAACTAAGAATAAAACAATTGCAATAATATACTCAATAAAAGTTATGTAAATGTGATCTTTCTCTCAAAATATCTTATTGTACTCTATTCACCCTTTTTCTTCTTGTGATGATATGTAATGATAAAATGCCTATGTGAAGAGATGAAGCAGGGTGAATGACAGGCATCGTGACATAGTGTTAAGCTACTTTGACCTTCTGTAATGTACACACAATACATTAGAAGGAGGATCATCTGCTTCTGGTGATCCTGCATTATCAAGTCACGACAATGTCAATGATTGGATGTCAGAAGATAATGTAGATGACGAACGGGCAGTTAGTGTGTATAGAGTCTTCGTCCAGATATGCTGAACAAAGAGATGATTTACCTCCCAGGTGGGAAGGAGAGGGATGGTGTGAGATTTCACCATGCTACTCTGCCAGTACTTTCTCATATTCACCAACTCAAAAGCTCTCTACAAATCCTACAGTTTAGGGTTTTTTATGAAGGGATGGTTAAATCATTGGCCATTGGTAATTAGCTCAATCTCCAGTCTCTCTCCTCTCTCTGTGGAGGTCAGGGGGTAGTGTTAAAAATTTCTACCCTTTAATCATGTCTTGGTCTTTCTGCCTCCGTCCCCCACAACCAGTCATCTCATTAGTATGAGATGTCTAAAGACTCTTATCATTTGGGAGATTCCAAGGGTTTCAGAAGTTCTAGTGTCAGGAACCAGTGGTTAAGACCAAATATTTTAACCAAACATGCTTTATAACATTCAAAAGATCACCCCTATCATTCAATAAATTACAAGGCATGAAGGAGCTGTGCCAGGAACCAGGGGACAAAGACCAAATATGTATTTATTATATCACAGTATCACAGTAGACCATTACACCCAACCATTGCCAAATCACATTATTTTATAGTGCAAAAATTGACCATAGGTTGGGTTATAAAGAACATCTCAACAAATTTCAAAGATCTGAAATAATATAGAATATGTTCCTTCACGATAGTGGAATTCAGCTAGATATTAATAATGAAAAGCAAAGTAGGAGAATAAACAAACTTTAATATATCCAAACATTAGAACATTTCTCAGCAATAAAAAGAAATGAACTACTGACACACAAAACATAGGTTCTCAAAAACATGCTGAGCAAAAGAATTCAGACATTAAGAAGTACAATACTGCATAATGTAGTAAACAGCACTAATGCAGGGTAGAAAAAAAAAATGAGTGGTTGCCTTCTGGGTTCAGGGGATTATCTTGGAAGGGGCCTAAGGGAGATTCCTAGGGTGAGGAAGAATGTTCTATATTTTGAAAGAGATGTGGGTTACATGGGTATATGTGTCACAATAAAAACTCTACACTGAAGATCTGTGCATTTCATTTTGTAAATTAGATCTCAAGTCGAATAAAAAGTATGTCAAGTGGCATTATATAATGTTTATGGATGATTATATACACACGCACAGATGGATGATCATATGTGTAATTTAACTTGGGCAGAAAAAATACACACAAATTACAAGACTGTAGTTGCTTCTATAAGAAAGAAAGAAGGAAAGGGAATATGATTGGGGAGGATACAAAGGGTCCTTTAACCACATTATATTATTTTATTTAAAACATATTTAAAGCAAAATTACAATAATTAGGCAAAACATGGCTTTTCAAAGACTGTATGAACCACAGTTTTGATATGCTAACAGCTCTAATAAGAACAGGTAAAACAAGGAAAGAATTTATTTTAAAAAATTATTCAGAATTCTAATAGTTAAAAGTTAAACATATTAGCAAAAAAGAAATCTGCTTTAAGTCAGTGTTCCTTTACAGTTTGTCACTGAAAATATAAATAAGGTGTCAGAAAAGTCCCCTGCTTTATTTTAAATAAAATATTTTAGCCAGGCAAAAAGGGATAAAGAAAAATGAATTCTACTATATGTTCAGGAAGAACACATTCAAATAGGGAATGTTAATTACAAGATACTCCAAGATTTAATGACACTGTTATATGTTTAATAAAAATGAATAACATACAAATTAAGGGGGACCTTGTCAGTTATTTGAAAAACTACCAGGATGCATAAAATTTAGCAAAATTTGAAAACAAATATGTATACGAGCTAAAACACTCATATGAAAACATATTTTTATTATGTGAAAGAAGAAACTTCACTACCTCCTCTCCATAAAAGATTAAAAAGAAGAGTTAAACAAATCCAAGTGAGGCTTCCAAGAAAGAAAAATATTGTTCTCTCTCACCTAGAAAATGCATGTTTAACTAGATTAGAATTAAGGAATGGATGAGGACCATATTTATGACTTTGCTTGTTAATCATCCTACTGTTTGTTTTAGGAACATGCAAAATTTTCATTAATTCTTTTGGGATTACACATTTATTATAAATACTTCTATAATTTTGTGTAACATATCTCTTATGCGTAAACTTTTTATGTAGATAATTTATTTTTACTATTTCCTTGAAAACATACTATCCCTAATTATTAATAGGTACTCCTGGTATCTGCTTAGTAGTACAGTCATAACTAAAGTGTGATTCTTTAATGGCATCAGCCATTTTTTTAGAAACTTGTTATATTTATATGCAACACTTTTTACAAAACAATTTTACACGATATTGCATCTGACTGTCACAAGAATTCAGCAAAATCAGTGAAACAAATTTTCTTATCTTATACCATAAATGAAAAATAAAAGTTCAGTTTCAGAAGTTAGCAAGGTCATGAAGCTTATAGTAACAGGACTTGGGACATAAATTCTGAGTCCAAGATCATTCACAAATAAGTAATCTTCAATTTTTCTTAATAGTGTAACTCAAAATACATTTTTGCTTAATTTTAACAATGAAAATTATGACTATTTTGCCATTATAATACAATTTTACAATAAAATGGCAGATGAAACAATGTAAAAAATTACAAAGAAAGTATAGCAGGGTTTTATTCAAGCATAGCAGAGTTTTTTTGGAGAGATTCTTGTTGAGAATTTCTGGTTATCATTATACTGTTGAAAACCAATACACTAAAGTTAGACAATTTGTAAACAATAAATTATAAACTCATACACTAGTTCCCTGATATCAGCTATTAGTACTTCAGGACAGGGTATGGAAAGCTTTTTTCCTAAAAGATGTAAGAGGAAAAAAAAATCACATTTTTAAATGAAAGCAATTAAGCTGTCATTTCAAATTTAGAATTTAAAGCATAGCCAAAGACAAAAAAGCTAAATTCTCAAACAAATTTTATAAGGAGGTAGTGGTATAATTTTATTACATCTACTTTATTTTTGTAGTGTATAATTATACACTACTAATCAGTGTGTGTTAACATTATTATAATCAATAAGACTTATCAAAGGGTAGTCTATTTGATGGAGAATTGAGTTCAGTGTAGAAATAGTAATTTCCTACCATGTACCAGACACTAATAAGATAAAAGTCAAGTCAGAATTTGAAAGGTGTTTGTGTGTGATCTTGGTTTTTGTGCATGTGTTTTGAAAAATTAGTGCCAAGAGCTTTTCATCAACTAGCTTTCTTCACCTCTATCCTATTTTATGCTTTCAAAAGGTCCAGGTAGATTTCCAGGTATCTGAGTAGCAGTATTAACATATGTCTTAAATATGCAAGATAACCCTAAGATATCTATCATTGTTTGCATACAGGTAAAACTGCTAACAAAGGTAAAATCAGCTCCTATATGTAGATAAGAGATAAATTTTAAAATGATAATGGGGCAATTTATTACAAATATATAAAAGGCTAAAAACATAAGGAATGATGTTCAAACTAATTAAAAATCAGAAAAATAACAAAACTATAACATGCTCACTTTTATCCGTGATATTGTTCAAACCACAAAGCCTAACAATATGTTAGCAAGAATGCCAAAAACAAAATGGATACTTTCACATGGTCTACAAATGTAAAGTGGAAAAAACTTTTTGGAGGACAGTTTGGATGTAACTTGCAAGATTTTAAATGTGCAAACCTTTTGAGCAATTCTACTTCTGGAAGTCTTCTACAGAATTAACGCATACCAAGGATATTATCATCGTTATGGCAAACGAACATCTGATGCTTACTCTGTGGCTAGGCACTGTTCTAAACACAAAGCAACCTTATGATGTGAGTGGTATTTTTATCCCCTACTATAAGAATGAAACTGAAAAGATGAATAACTTGCCCAATTACAGAGCTAGTAAATGACAAAGTTGGGATTCAAACCTTGGCAGTCTGGTTCATAAGACAGTACTCTTAACCACCATATAACATAAGAATAAAAATTATAAACAACTTAAATGCTGTCAACATGATAATGGTTCAATAAATTACAGTACATTAATAATAAGGAATATTAAGCAGCTAAAAAAATGGGAGGTAAACTTATTATGTAATGACAAGGAAAGATCCCAAACAAGTGAAAAGAAGTGTGTGTGTGTGTGTGTGTCTGTGCATTTGTATGAAAATGTGTATTTTTTAAAAAGGATTAGGGACATTTACCAAACTACTTAAAATAGCTATCCTGGGGCAGAGAATTTAAGGAATTTCTTTAATCAACAAAGACTCATGATTTACTACTTGGACTTCCATATTATTTTAATATCTTATGACAAAATGTCTTGATTATTTACAGGGTTAAAAAGGCTAAAAAGAAAAACTACAACATAAATGACAATTTCTAGTAATGTTTTCTAGGTAAGATATTTCTAAAAATTCTTTATGAAATAATATTTTTGTAATTCCAGTCCATGCTTTCAGAGACAAGATATGTCACACATTTACTTACAACTAGAAAACAAGTTACTATTGTAAGCCAAAATTACATTTTTATCTACCAAACTGCTCCTGTGACATTTACAACTAAATTTATGTTCTGAGAAAGTAGGCAACATTTTTTCCAAAGGTATCTTCTGTTTATTAAAACGTGCAATAACATTCAACAAGTTAACAATTACACAATGACTACGTCAAAACCTAGGGCATTAATTAATGTGTTCTGCCTTATCAATGGTAATAAAAGCATCTATTTAAATTAAAATGCCACATCACTTTACAAAACCCTTATCTTATGATTGAGCAATCTTAATGTAACAAATACATATGCTAGAAAAATTGCCTTCTAAATGTAAAAAACAAAAATCTTTTTTTTTAAATATAAGAAAGGGTTTCAGCAAACTAGGGGGAAAACGCACAATTTCTAAAAACAAAAATGTCAATTGCATATATTTTTTAAAGGTTTATTCTAACAATAAAAATGTCAACTCCAAACTTAAGGTTAAATTGAAGATTTACTATGTCAAGTTTCAATTCATTTGACTGAAGGCCACCTTGTTTTTCAGACCTACAGGTGATTAAGCTAAATTAAAGTGGTAACATTGTTCTGTTCCCATACTTTCATAGTTTGTAGAATTTTTAAGTGAAAATATTCAACTGTAATTTAGGGAACAAGACAGGGAAAAAAACCCAAATCCAAAGATACAGGAAGTTTAACACAAACATATGTTTTGCAACAATATAAAAAGTCAGGCTGTTTAAACTGTTGTGAAAACATCCTAAATATAGACAAGATGAAGAATATAAATACATTCTACTGGTGGATCCTGTTCAGATTAAACTGTTGTAAATACCCTTATCAAACCTCTGTTACATTCAAAGGCACTTAAATACTTGAGCACCAATTTTCTGTTCTGTGAAAAATAACATACCATTTATCAGTGAGTTGTAAAGATTATTTAGACAATGTATTAACACAGACAAGCAATTAACACAGTGCCTATTACACAGCAAATATTCAATAAATGTTTCATTTACAAATTCTAAAGCCCCCAAACAAATTCTAAAGCCAAAATAAACCAGTATTAAATTTCCATATTTGCCAGATACCGTACACTGTGTTAAATATTGTCAGTATCAAGATCCAAGAGATGCATAAGATGTAATTTGTGTCCTAGAGGCTTAATTTTAAAAACGGCTTTCAAGTTGTCAGTTTTTACCGTAAGTCCCACAGATGGAAAATGAAAAAATAAATAAAAATAATAAAAGAACAAAGTGGATCTACATATCATATGGAAAACTCTCCATGAATTAAATCAATGCTATTTCCAAAGCTATTTTAAATAAGATTTTAAAAAAGAAGTTTGCATGGGAAGGAAAGAATTACAGAGCTGACACAAAAATAGTTATAAATAGACTTTAAAAATCTAGAAGATGCTGATTTCTATTTCTAGTAATTGCAAGTTAGATAATTTGGACCAAAATTGTGAGGGAATCTAGAAGTTTTTAAAAATTTCTTAAAAACTGAGGAACTAAATCCATTATTTTAACAACAGATTAGAAGGTGAAGGAGATTTAGTGACCTAGAGGGAGGATCAGAAGCTATAATCCAGAATATGGCACAATGAGACTGAAAAATGGAAAATGAAAGATATTGAGGATACAGTGAGAAGATCTAATGGATATACAATCAGAGGCTCAGAAGGAGGATGTAATATTTGAAGAAACGATAGATGAGAGATTTTCTAGAACTGCAAAATTTAGAAGATGCTTGTCATGGTATCATGATGGAGATACCTTAATAATATCACATTAAAGGGATGTTTTTTCCTTTTCAAGAAGCCACTTTCAAGATGAAAGAGAAGAAATGTTGGAAGAAGCTACAAAATTTTTGCAAAAAACATTGACACCCAGGAATCCAAATAGTATTAGCAAATTTAAATGTTTACTTAAAACAAAATTTGGGTGCAATATAAACTTTAAAGCAGATGAGAATTACTCCTTTAATGTGTCTAGTTAATAAGTTTGGAAATGTTCACCATCAAATGATAAAAATTTAATTATTTATTTTTATTATACTTTAAGTTCTGGGGTACATTTGTAGAGTGTGCAGGTTTGTTCCACTGGTATACACGTGCCATGGTGGTTTGTGCACCCATAAACCCGTCACCTACATTAAGTATTTCTCCTAATGCTATCCCTCTCCCAGCCTCCCATCTCCTGATAGGCCCTGGTATGTGATGTTCCCCTCCCTGTGTCCATGTGTTCTCACTGTTCAACTCCCACTCATGAGTGAGAACATGCAGTGTTTGGTTTTCGGTTCTTGTGTTAGTTTGCTGAGAATGATGGTTTCCAGTTTCATCCATGTCCCTGCAAGGACATGAACTCATCCTTTTTTATGGCTGCATAGTATTCCATGGTGTATATGTGCCACATTTTCTTTATCTAGTCTGTCATTGATGGGCATTTGGGTTGATTCCAAGTCTTTGCTATTGTGAACAGTGCCGCAATAAACATATGTGTGCACATGTCTTTATAGCAGAATAATTTATAATCCTTTGAGTATATACCTAGTAATGGGATTGCTGGGTCAAATGGTATTTCTAGTTCTAGAGTTCTAGATCCTTGAGGAATCGCCACACTGTCCTCCACAATGATTGAACTAATTTACACTCCCACCAACAGTATAAAAGCATTCCTATTTCTCCACATCCTCTCCAGCATCTGTTGTTTCCTGACTTTTTAACGATCGCCATTCTATCTGGCATGAGATGGTATCTCTTTATCTGTGGTTTTGCTGTCTGCAGTAACCTGAGGACCAAAAATATTAAATAAAAAATTCATAACTTTTGAATTGCACACTGTCCTGAATAGTGTGATGAGATTTTGTACTGTCTCACTTGAGATATGAATCATCTTTTGTCCGGCATATCCATGCTATATATACTACACACCCAATTATCACTGACAGATCTGTCTCAATTATCAGATTGACAGATCTTTTCAGATCATTTCAGGTCACCAAGAAAGGTGAGTACAGTACAATAAGATATTTTGAGAGAAACCATATTCACATAATTTTTATTACAGTATATTGTTATAATTGTTCTATTTTATTATTAGTTAATGTTAGTCTCTTACTATGCCTAACTTATAAATTATCACATATATGTAGGCATAGGAAAAAACACAGTATTTATAGGGTTTGGTAGTATCAATGTTTTCAGGCGTCTACTAGGGGGTCTTGGAATGTATCCCCGGCACATAAAGGGGAACTCTGAAAGAAAACTGAAAAAAATGAAATTAAAGAATGAAAACTGAAAAAATTGAAATATAAAACAACAACAAAAAAAGGTATTTAGTGATATTAACGTTTAGTACACATACACAAATGGCTTGCTGAAGCAAAACAAATGGAAACAACCACAGCATACCCCAAACATGATTCTCAATAAACAATTCAGTAGGTAAAATAAAGGAGTGGGCCAGGCGCAGTGACTCATGCCTGTAATCCCAACACTTTGGGAGGCCAAGGCAGGTGGATCACTTAAGGTTAGAAGTTCGAGACCAGCCTGGCCAACATGGTGAAACCCCATCTCTACTAAAAATACCAAAATTAGCTAGGAGTGGTGGCATACCTGTAGGCCTAGCTACTTTGGAGGCTGAGGCAAGAATCACTTGAACCCGGCAGCTGGAGATTGCAGGGAGCGGAGATCCACCACTGCACTCCAGCCTGAGTGACAGAGCAAGACTCCATCTCAAAATAAATAAATAAATAAATAATAAAATAAAAAATAAAGGAGTGGATAGTCAGTGCTTGCTACTTGAAGCACTGATGCAAGGCGCTTGTCTGTTTAGGGACTTAGAAAAACGTACTATATTGTCAGCACTCATGCTGCCTTAGCACTGAGCCTAAATACTTTAAAATTCTGCCTACTGAAATCTTGTTAACAACGTTATGGCTTTTTTGTCTTTTCTTTTAATTTCTAAGCCAATTGATTTTTCTGCCTTACCGGAACACCTGTTTTTCTCAGGCCATAAAGAAAATAGCAAACTACTAATACACAGAGCATGGATGAGTCTTAAAATTTATTATATTCAGTTAAAGAAATCACAAAAATACTCTATAATTCTAGAACAGAAAAAAATTATAGTGGTAGAAACAAGATCCGGATCACATGGTTGCTTCTGGTGGAGAGGGAACTGGACTGGCAAGAGACACAATGGAACTTTCTGGAGTGATAGAAATATCCCATCTTGTGGTGTAAGTTACACAAATGTATGCATTTATCAAAACTGATCCAACTGTACACTGAAAATCTGAGTATTTTAATTATGTGTATGTAAATTATACACAAGTTAAAAATTTTAAACTATTACAGAATTCCCTCAGTACCATTCAGCGAGATTTCTAATTAGTGAAGTAGAGGAAATTCAACAGTTTCTTCTTAATCTTTATTCTTCTATCTACTCACTTGTAGTGTAGTGCAAACAGAACCAAGTAATTCAAGTGACTTACTTTCATTTTAAGATCTACAAACCCCTAGAAATTATCTTCCTGCTCCTAATACGATTCAGTAACTCATTTTTCCCCATTTTATCTAAAAACTAAGATCCTGTCTTATGAGGTATTTCCACAGAATGGAGAAGAGTTCATGCTACTTTACACATGGAAACTGAGACTTCAATCTCAAGCTTAGAGGCTGATCTCCAAGACTTTGCTATTAATTTCACTTCATGAGACAAGACTACTGATCCCATATTAGTTAAAAAAAAAAGTTAGAAGCCAACTTTCTTTGCATCTATCAAGTACGTGACCATCTATCTAGCTTTCGCAAAATCTAGCCATTTATGTTTTAAGGCTGACTCTTTCCTTGTGCTCTTTTTCTTGAGAGGTAATTTTTCTCAGCAATGGCATTGCTCAACAAAAAAGGCTACATCAACAGCTTGAAAGTAAATTCATCTGAAGATCTGTTTTTCTCCTTGACATCTGAAGAGTGGTTCCCAGATGTATTGCTGGTATCTTTTGGCACTTTTTACAGGAATCTAAAGCTCCCAATCTTCTAACAGGTTTTGATTTTTGTCACTGCTAATGAGTTAGCTATAAAATTCTCTTCAAATTTCATTGTACTCCCCATATGTCCTGATATGTTTTGTCTTTCACATTGACAGCACGCTATCCCACCATGTCCCCTAATGCTATCCTTCTTATAAAATTTGCAGCCTAAAAGCACTTTTTGCCATAACTTATCCTCTTTTCAGCTCTATCAAGGAAACACAATTCAATTTTATTGCTTTATGCTTTGAGCATTAAAAAAGAAGCAGCTGAATAGTTTTTCAGGTTATTTCTCACATCTATTAATTAAATGCATATTGCTTTATTTTCTTCAACCACTCTATAAATTCTCTAATTATTTTAGAGAGTTGATCATATACCAAGCTAAATCTTGTGCTCTTTCAAATTCATCTGCTCATTTAGGATTTTCAGTTTTGAAACTGCCTTATAGTGTCATTGCCTTATAGTTTCTAGCATAAGATGCTAACCTTGTGTCATTTTAATTCAAATTGAATCTGTTTTTCCCAATACATCTTATGTACCTAAAGGATATCTTCTAGTTCTTGAGGAGAAAGAATAGTCTAGAACCTATGACACTGGCTTGACTGACTTCTGTGTGTTTACAACATTTTAGGTGATTAGAAGGGTAAAGACTTCACTACCTACAAAATCTCATAGAGGCAGTCGGAAAAAAAGAAAGTGAAGAGCACCAAGCAAAAGTTTTATCTCATGCCACTTCTAAAGGTATACATCAAAATTACAACTCATGGAAGTTTACTTCAGCGAGGAGTACTAAAGCACATGTCCTAATTCCAAGGTATAACCAGATCCAAAAGTTACATTTTACTAAGGATTATACCATATATGACAGGATAAAAGTTTCGTTAAAAGTTTGAGGCCGGGTGCGGTGGTTCATGCCTGTAATCCTAGCACTTTGGGAGGCCAAGGTGGGCGGATCATGAGGTCAGGAGTTTGAGACCAGTCTGGCCAACATGGTGAAACCCCATCTCTACTAAAAATACAAAAATCAGTCAGGCGTGGTGGCGTGCGTCTCTAATCCTAGCTACTTAGGAGGCTAAGGCAAGAGAATCATTTGAACCCAGGAGGCAGAGGTTGCAGTGAGCCAAGATCGTGCCACTGCACTCCAGCCTGGGCGACAGAGCAAGACTCCATCTCAAAAAAAAAAAAAAAAAATGTTTGCAGGTAGGCCAGTTATGGTGGCTTACACTTTTAATCCCAGCACTTTGGGAGGTGGAGGCAGGCAGATTGCTTGAGCCCTGGAGTTCAAGACCAGCCTGGGCAACATAGTGAAACCCCGTCTCTACAAAAATACAAAAATTAGCCAACTGTGGTAGTGTGTGCCTGTAGTCCCAGCTACTCTGGAGGCTGAGGTGGGAGGATCACCTGAGACTGGGAGGCAGAAGTTACGGCGAGCCACGATGGTGCCACTGCACTCCAGCATGGGTGACAGAGCGAGACCCTGTCTTAAAAAAAAATACAGGTTTGCAGGTAGTTTCTCTGCCAGTTCTTTTTTATCTTTGTTTAAATATTAATTATCCACTCAATACATCTTGGCCCTTCTCACACTAGATCAGGGTTTCTCAACCATGGCACTACTGACATTTGGGGATTTGTAATTCTTTGTTTTGAGGGATTGTTCTATGCATTTTGGGATGTTCAGCAGCATCCCTGGCTTCTATCCACTAGGTACCAGTAGTATTTCTCAGGTATAACAATCAAAAATGTCTCTAGACATTGCCAAATATCCCCTGAAAGGCCAAATAGACCTTGCTTGAGAACCACTACAACTAGACCAAAATATTATTTTTTTAAATCTCAACAAAGATTTGGGAACTATCTAAAGCTGTAAAGTACCTTCCAAGGTTGCTGTCCAGGTATCACAGAAACTGAACCAATTTAGAAAAAAACTTCCAGAGTGAAGCATAATTATTTCTGTATATCAGGTACTAGATCATCATTATCTGAACTAATGAATTATGAATAATAATTCTATTTGTGCTAGACATTTTTGTTAGATGGGCTACTTCCTACTCATTTTAAAGATTAAATGAAACACAAAGAGAGATTTAATAGGAAGATGAAATAGAAGATAGAGTCAGAAAGGAAGCCAATGTGATAGAAATTTTAAGCAATCTGATTCATTTTTATTACTGACATTTCAAAAGATGCAAGATACATTTACTGCTTGTCTTCTATGCATCTAGGCACTATTACATACATGTTATTACCTAGTTAATTCGTGAAGTCTTAAGAAAATGGAAACAATTAGGAAAATAGAAAATGGATATATTTTCTTAGTATTTTTGTAAAATTGTTTAGTTGTTAAATGTTATACAGAGAGAACATTAAAAGGCTTTACTCTTACAGGTCAATCGTCATATTCTTTAGAGTAGTATGATTCACAAGAAAAGATACTATAGTTTATTGTCCTCCTTTCCCTCTCATTCTAAATTCTTATGACATTTCTCTCAAAATGTAGAGTTGAAAGACTACTTTCATGATATCCCCTTCCTCTGATAATCTTATAGAATTGGAACCATGACCTTATGAACTATTTTCATTCATCAACTATTTGGCCAAGTAAACATTGTTCATGATTTTTAAAAGGCTGATACCAAAGAAAAATTCTAATTTGACTTGAATTTTGAACAGATATAAAGGCTCTTACCTACAAGCAACATTTGGATCAGCATTTCTTGAAAGTAGTAGTTCTACACACTTCAAGATCTGTTCCTCTGAGCCATGAGCAGAACATGCAGTTATCAAAATACTTTGCTTATCTATAGTGAATAGAAAAGTGAGGAAAAATCCCCATACATCAAGAGCATCTATTCGATGTCTTTACCACTCAAAACATTCTATTATTGCACTCTAAAACTCTATAACCTCTTCCCAAATCTCTCACTCTTAGCAGGTAACTTTGTCTTCCTTCATCGAAAGATGAGATTAGACATGAATCCCTTCAGTCTCCAAAGTTTATCTATAATTCATTTAACTTCCTTCCCCTCTTACTCCCACTACTTCAAGAGAACAGAAAGTGGTTAAGGACATGGACACAGCCACATTGCCTGGATTTGAACAGTTTTTGGTTGATTAAAATTTGCCTTGCTAAACTCATGTTTGGGAAACAATGATCTATATTCTCTGATTTCACTTCTTATCCATTTGAAAACTCCTGAAATCTGGCTTATAAACTACCCTACTGAAATTGCTATAACTGCCACATCCATTGGTTTGGTTTCTTTTCAGTCCTTTTGTACTTCATCTTTCTGAACTCACTGTTTCCTAAAACTCTTCTTCCCTTGGCTCTCATGGTGCCAGCAAAGATCAGAGTAAATTAAACACAAAAAAACACCTATTTTGAATTAAGACTTCAAAATAGGTCACAACAGCTATGATTCACATTAGTGGCTCAATACTGACAGAGCACATTCTAGTCCCAGTCCTGCCACTAAGAAACTGTAACTCTTGTGATATCTTAATAGCTCATTAGATCTAACATACAGATAAGAACCTAGTATCTGCCCTTTGTATGTGACAGGGCTATTGTGGGACACATAAAAGAACTTATGTGTACATTCTGTGAAAAATATATTTTATAGCTCTAACTATCCCTCTGATTACAAGGAGGGCGAAGTATAAAAAGAATAATTATTAATTAATTTTTTGAGCAGAATATTTTATACACTTTTGAAAACCTCATTCCTAAGCATAGCTTTCATTGAGTAATTTTTTTTGAGACAGTGTCTCACTCTGTTGTCCAGGCTGGAGTGCAGTAGCATGATCATAACTCACTGCAACCTCGAACTCCTGGGTTCAAGCAGTCCTCCTGCCTCAGCCTTCTGAGTAGTTGAGACTCTAAGTGTGTGCCACCACCCCTGGCTAATATTTTTTTATTGTTAGTAGAGACAAAGTCTCACTATGTTGTCCAGGCTGATCTTGAACTCCTGGGACCAAGTGATCCTCCTGCCTTAGACTCCCAAAGTGCTATTGCTAGGATTATAAGCATGAGCCACCATGCCTGGCCAAGTGATATTTTAAAATTATATAATAAAAAGAAAAACCTAATAGAAAAGATTAAACATGAAACTGTTGCTAAGACAGAAATTTATGTAAAATATATAAATGAGAAAAAAGAATAAAATTGTAGCTATAAAATGTAAAAATCAATTCTAAAATGAAACCTATACCTGAAATTATGAAGAAAATTTAATTGTCTATTGAAAATGTTAAAAATAAGTAATCAGGAATTCAATGTAATAATTAAACTGGATTTGCTCATATACTCTTGTTCTTCTTACACTCAAAGCACTTCTGAATGGAAATTATTTAGTAACAAGGACAAAGATGGATTTCATGAACTATCTTTGAAACAACTTTAAGTGATGTAATTTGGAGTTTAGTTTAAAATTCCACAGACTGATTTTCCAGTAATTTGCCACTAAATTATAAACTTTTTAATGTTTCTTACAAGAATTTTTCCTTTAAAAACAACCAAAACCTTAAAGTTGAAGGTATATAATAACAACCAGTTATAAAGATACTATAACTGGAATTTATGTTTTTGGAAAGAGAGTTTTTCAGAATATGTATGGTTTCTAATTTGATTTTGTATATTATTTACATAGTATAATGAATAGAAAGGTTACTTCAAATGGCTTTAGTTTTTTGCACTTTATATAATAGCTACTTGGAAACCAAGGAATCACAGTAAGCATAATCATTTAAGTTATCTGAAACATCTTACCCTTCTCAAAGCTTGCATTAGCACCTCTGTCCAAAAGGACCCGAACCAGCTCTGCATTGGCAACACTAGCAGCATACATAAGGGGAGTCCATCCATACTGAAAGGTGGAATCTACACTAATGCCTGTCAATATAAAAACAAGCTTTTAAAAGCACACTACCACCAAAGAAAAAAATCAGTCACCTTATATGCTTAAAGTACTGTGTAAAGTGACGTACATCATGTACTTTATTCCACCATGGGAAGTTTTTAATGGCTTCCAAAAAATACAAAATAGTTATATCGGGACATTAACACAATTTGCTAACTTCAGTTTCACTACAGGCACTATGTTCCGAGACTGATCTGACTGATGTTTTATCATATATGTAACTGAGTATGTATATTATAACAGGTTTTTACATGCTACCTTTTTTTTCTCTAGGGGAGCTGGAAAGGTTTCACAGAGGTAAAATGTCTTTTAAATTAGAATATTATCCCTGGGCAATATCAGTTATCTCTATGGTTGAAAATACCACATATATCCCTCAAAAACCTTTAACTTTATTCCTAACACTAAACTTACCCATGGGTGACTGATAAAACATGAAGCTAAAAAGACAGGTTAAGGTTAGATTATGAAAACTCCCTTAAGAAACGCAGACTCTGTTTTGTGATCCAGGAACTGACATCATTACATATGTATTATAAAGACAACATAGACACCACTATTGAGAATGGGACAGGAGGCAAGGAAACTAGTTATAACGCAGGAAGTTTATACGACAATCAGAGCAAGGGCAGTGGAGAGAGAAATGAAGGAAAACAAAAGGACATTTCAAAGGCAGGGTCATCAGAATTTAAAATTACTTTGAGGAGGAGGTATGATGGACAACAACAAATTAAAAATGACTGTCAAATTCTGTCTTGGACAATCGAATGACAAGCAGTGAGCTAAAATAAAGGGAGATATCAGGTATTGAAAGTAAGTTTTTTTTGTTTGTTTGTTTTTTGTTTTTTTTTAGACAGGATCTCACTCTGTCACTTTTTTGGCTGTATAAACACTGGGTCACTGAAAGACTACATATGTCTAATTTCTAACTGTCTAATTTTAATTGATATAAGGTACATAATAATCACTGGGAGAAAACATTAAACTATCTTAGTATAGACATCTACTGCTAGCCCTACTTGTCTTCTCTAACAAATCTTCCTCTTTGAACTGCTTTGATTGAAAGCATATCAATGAGATCAGAGAAAAGATCATTGTTTTCTCAATTTATTGAGAATACTGCTCAAACTGTGATAGCAAAGATAGAAAGGAAAAGATGCAAAGAAAAAGAAGCAAAGGCCAGGCACGGTGGCTCATGCCTGTAATCCCAGCACTTTGGGATGCCGAAGTGGGTGGATCACGAGGTCAGGTGATTGAGACCATCTTGGCTAGCACAGTGAAACCCTGCCTCTACTAAAAATACAAAAAAAAAAAAAAAAATTAGCCAGGCGTGGTGGTGGGTGCCTGTAGTCTCAGCTACTTGGGAGGCCAAGGCAGGAGAATTGCGTGAACACGCGAGGCGGAGCTTGCAGTGAGCCAAGATCATGCCACTGCACTCCAGCCTGGGCGACAGAGTGAGACTCCATCTCAAAAAAAAAAAAAAAAGAAGCAAATGTGGCATTTTAGTATAAAAATTCTTACTAAAATTCTAACTTAATATTTAACCTCTAATATTTAACATAAATTACTAAGCACATATTATGTTCCAGGCATAGTGCAAAAAAAGGTAAGTTTCAAAAGGATGAACACAGTATATTTATAGAGCTCAAAAACATTCAAAATAATACTATATTGTTTAGGGATATAGTAAAAGTATAAAGATACTCATAAGAATGATAAACATCAACCATAGAAAAGTAGTTATCTCCAGAGGGGGTACCTTACTTTTCTGAATGTCTAAAATATGTCATACTTTAAAGAAAATTGAAAATGATAGTACACAGAATAACAAAAACTGGAGACATCTTCAAATGGTTAAAAGTGGCTGACTCAAAATGTGCTTTTATTTTTAGAGTTTCCAATTGGTGCAGAAGCATGTTTCAAGAACAATAATGACTTTGAAGGGCAAAAAATTAACAATATTTTAAAAAAGAGTTACATAATGACATCTGGAAGGAAATACCCTAAAACAGGAGTTAACCTGTGAAAGTGAGGCATCAGCAGTAAGGGGAATGACAGTGAGGACAATGGTAAAGAAATCTTTCTACTTCTACCTATATCTCTATTACTGCCTTTTAAAAATGAACTTTAAAAATTTTTGTAACTAAAAACAAATTTCAAATGGTTGACTAAATACTTAGCAGCAGGCTCTGTTCAAGAGACTGAAAAGCTCACATCTGCCCATCAATCATATCAAGTCTTAATCCTTCAAAAGCCTCTATCACATTCACTGTACCTAGTCCCACTACTCCTAAGGCAAATTTTCTTTTCTAAAACAAATCTCTGCCTATTCCACCCCATGCTATGTACACTATACATATATTAATATTAGGTATTCGGGCCTCTTTCTACTTATTCAGAGTTTATTCAATTTTGTTTTTCAATTCCAAACTCAAGTTCCATTGTCCAAAAAGTCATACAGATCCTTCTCATTTCTTATAAGAATAACAGGTAATGTTTACATAATTCCTATGTGTTCTAAGTCCTTTAAAAGCGTATTTTAATTCTCCCCCTTGCCAACAACCCTTTGATATAATAATCCTCATTTTAAAACGGGCAGAAATTGAAGCTTAGGAAGATTTGGTAACTTAGTCAAGGTTACAAAGCCATCAAGTGGCATGGTTAGTAATCAAACCCAGATCCGTCTTGTTTTCAAAATTATTTACTTTTCAGTAAACTATGCATTGATTCTAGCATAGAAGAAAAACATTATGCTATATATAATCACATCTAACTACCTTGTGTGTGAATGTTTTGTATCTACAATGGCAAAAACCACAATTATTTTTGCATCAAACTAAAGTAAATGCTTGTTATTCCTTTGAGTAATTTCAATCATTATAATCAATATTTTACATTTCTATGTGAAGGTAATTTAAAGTTTTTTTTCATTTAATATACAAAAAATTCATGAAGCCCAGGACAGAATTATGATGCTTTACATAAAGAAACTGATGCTCTCTGGCTGGGGGCGGTGGCTCTTGCTTGTAATCTCAGCACTTTGGGAGGCCGAGGTGGGTGATTACTTGAGGTCAGTAGTTCGAGACCAGCCTGGCCGACATGGTGAAACCCCCGTGTCTACTAAAATTACCAAAATTAGCTGGGCTTGGTGACCGGTGCTTTTAGTCCCGGCTACTCTGGAGGCTGAGGTGGGAGAATCACTTAAATCCCGGCCCCCAGATGGAGGTTGCAGTGAGCCAAGATGGTGCCACTGCACTCCAGCAGGGCTAGAGAGAGACACTCCATCCCCTTCCTTCAACCCCCCAAAAATGAAATCTGATGCTCTCAAAGTTTTAATGCCTCTTCCAAGAAACCAGAGTGGGCAATAAACTGGAAGAAATTATCCATATATTTATTCTGATTCCTAGCTCAGGCCTCATTCCACCAGTACAAAACAAAAAACTGTAACGAGTAAGAACTAAAACGTAGAACCATTTCTTAAGAAACATACAACAGGCAGGGCACGGTGGCTCATGCCTGTAATCCCAGCACTTGGGAGGCCGAGGCAGGCGGATCACGAGGTCAGAGGATCGAGACCATCCTGGCTAACACGGTGAGACCCTCTCTCTATTAAAAATACAAAAAAAAAAAAAAAAATTAGCCGAGCGTGGTGGCACGCGCTTGTAGTCCCAGCTACTCAGGAGGGTGAGGCAGGAGAATCGCTTGAACCCGAAGGTGGAGATTGCAGTGAGCCAAGATCGCGCCACTGCACTCCAGCCTGGGCCACAGAGCAAGATAACATCTCAAAAAAAAAAAAAAAAAAAGAAAAGAAAAGAAAAAAGAAACATACAATATTACAGCAGAGTAAATGAAGAGAAAATTAAGAATGATCAGAGTGGGATAGGATTAGAGTAGGCCTCTTGCTTGAAGGAGAGGGAAGAACTGATGGAAGATAGGGTGGCATTCCAAATGCAAGGAGAGAGGAAGAAAATAAGGCAGACTGGACTCAGGGAGTCAACGAAGATTATGCAGGATGATACATTAACATTTGTTGCGTTTCCATTAGAAAAGCAACATAAACCTTTTAAAAATAAAGAATCCTTGCGAACTTAAGACAGCTGTGTTCAGATGAAACTGTTCCTTATCTCTCACCAGAATCTAGGAGCTCCTGGACCAATGAAACATCTCCGATGGTCATTGCTTTCTTAAATTTTTCTTTCTTTTCTTCAATGGGTAACAGCCCTTTCAATTTCTAGAAAAGTAAACATTTTAAAAAATTCTTGTTATATATATTTTTGTTTCCACCTCATCAGGAAACAATAATGTTTGGTTAAGTACACAGGTTTTTTTTCTTGGCTTTATTTTGACTGAGATACAAAGTTTTAAAAGAATTCGTGTCGAAAATTATCTTTCAAGGGAATAGGTAATGATGGATCCAAACCCAACTGAGGAGCTATGATGACCTAAAGAAGCGTATTTGGTAGTAACCACAGTTGGGGAACACGAGAAAATTTGTGCGGGTTTGCTTAAGTACAAACTCCCGTATTTCCACTGGGTAAAAGGGAAATACATGTGAGGAAGTGGGAGGTTTCACGAGGCTGGGCCTCGCCTTCGAGGGCCAGGGGAGGCCGAAACCAGATGTGGTCAAGACAAGGCCTCCTCCACTACCTGAGACGTCCGGTCGAGATACCCAATCTCCCAGCCGTCATCCTCGCTCTCGCTACTCTCGCCTCCGCCAGCCACTGGCAGGCCTCGCAGCGCGCTCGCCGCCATGCCAGCCAAGGAAGCTCCCTGTCGGCACCGCGCGCCCTTCAGCTCTCCGGGCGCATGCGCACCGGGGTGGGGCGTACGTAGAGATGCGCGGGAAGGAGCGCCGTGGAAGCGCTCCTGTCTGGAGCCCTCCAGCGCAGGCGCACAGCGGCGGGCTGCTCTCCTCCCTGCCCCGTCCCTAACCTTGAGGCTTCTTGAGGTGAAAACCTGGCGTGTCTGACACTGGTGACGAAGTTCGTGCGCCAGGCTTCTGCTGGCACTTCCAGTTCCTCTCAGGGACTTACCTTTCGACCTCTTTAAAGTATTTGCTTGATGAAATGATGAAATTCTTGCTCTGCAAGGAATGCCTTACTTGTGGCAGGAGCACACTAGGATTTAACGGCAAGTAAGACTAGACTTTCCCCGCCATCCTTTTCATCTGCTCCCTGCCAAACGTCTGTTAAATCTGTATCCCCTGGGAGACGGACTCTTCGTCGTAACACCTCTCTCAGGAGCACCACTCAGACATTCAAGAAGCCCTTACACAAGTAGGAGCCGACGAAGGAGCCAGGAGAAAATACTGCCCCAAAGAATTCTTCCTTTACATTTCATGTGATCTTAGATCTCACCTTAGATTTAGAAGCTTCAGACCGTCAAAACACTTCCCCGCTATGAAGTGTAGATGTCCTAGAGGAAAATATGAAAGGAGGGGGTTTCCGGGTACAGTGGATCCAAAGAGCCAGAAAGAAAGAAATGACTTAAACGTCCAGAGAGCAAATAATACAAACAACTACAGGTGGAAGTGGCCCAAGCTCGAACTCACCTTTCTACATGGTTCTAGATGGTAGAACTTCTAGATGTTGGTAACACAGTGATTTTCTTTGCCACCACAGAAAAGTAGATCCACCAAGAAACAGGGCATATTATATGTATCTCAAGATAATAGCCCTGCACTATTATTTGAAAGCTTTTGCGGTTTTTTTCTTGCAGATTCTTTGATAAAAGATTTTGAAATTATTTACTTCAGAGGCTCAGAGGTAAGTATTTTTAAGTAGTTTAGCTATTTGGGTGCCACATCTGTCTTTCTAAATGCATTCATTCAATAAATGCTAGGGATTACTTAGTACAGCCAAGTGCTACTAGGTTTGGGGAGACAACGTCAAAGATAAACCATGGAGCCTCATGGAGTTCACTTTAATAAGTAGAGATAGACAATATGCAAGGAAACAAAAACACTATTGCAGATTGTAAGTGCTTCAAAAGAAACAAGTGTGCTCAGTTTCTGGAATCAAACCACTTTTGTGTTTCCTGGGGGAATCACTAGCTGTAGCTGTGTGCCCTTGGGCAATTTACTTAGCATCTATCTGGGTACCAGCTAACTTATCTGTAGAATGGAGGTGACGATATTACCCACCAAAGAGAATTGTTATGAGGACTAAATGAACTAATAGGCTTAGAATAAGGTCTTTCTCAATGTAAGAGGTAGATTTTAGATAGGATAGTCAGAACTGTGCAGAGTCGTAAATAACAAGCCATATAACAGTGGGAGAATAGAGCTTTCCTGGCAGTGGACAGGAATAGTGCCAAGGTCCTAAGGCAAGAAAAAAGCGACTCAGGACCAGGATGGGGCAAGTGAGGCTGGGGCAAGTGAGGCCCCTAAGAAGCAAAGTTTAAGGAAGTACTGTCAGGGTCCTGCAAATTCAGTGAGTGCCTTTTTAAATTTTGCTCCTGGGTCACCTCACTTACCTTAGTTCTTGTCCTGCTTGGACCAGAAAGAAGGCCTGAGGCTACAGCTTCGTAAGGATAGGCGTGTGTGATGAGAGGTCCTTGTGGGCCTTAAGTAGGAATCTGGATTTTACTGAAAGCAATTGAACAGTGAAATGTTTTTAAGCTAATGAAAACATGTTCTGATGTGTGTATGTATTTAAAGACACTCTAGGTCTATTGTAGAGAAAGTTTTTGGTTTGAGCAACTGGCTAAGTAGTCGTTGCATTTACTGAGATGGGGGAAGACCAGAGGATAAACGTGAAGATTTAATAGGCATCCCCAAATTAACATATTCAAAACCAAGCAGCCAAGTGTAGCTGTTAAGTGGTTAGTTGGATATTCATGTGTGGACCTTGAGGAAGCCTGGTCTTGGAAATATAAATGTGGGAGTTATCCACATACAATTGGTTTTTAAAAACCTTAGGATTTACCAAGCAATTTTTTTATAAATATGGATAAGATTATTCCAAATTGTATGTGGAAAGGCAAAGGAAGTAAAATAGTTAAAACAATTCTGAAAAAGAAGAATAAAGCAGGAAGAATTGCTCTCCTTGATTTCAAGACTCATGTGTAGCCTTGATTTCAGGATTTTGTGATATAGACCAATAGAACAGAATAGAAAACCTAGACATAGCACCACACAAGTACATATAGTATGATAAACTAATTTTTGATAAAGGTGCAACAGCAATTCAATGGAGTAAGGATAGTCTTTTCAACAAATAGTTGTGAAACAGGTGAATATCTTTAGGTAAAAAATGAACTTCAACCTAAGTCTCATGGCTTTTACAAAATTAATTCCAAATACATAATAAATGTACTTGTACATGAATGTCCATAGTAGCATTATTCATATTAGCCAAAAGTAGAAACAACCCAAATATCCATCAACTGATGATTGGATAAACAAGATTGGTAAGTCTGTACTATCTGAATTAGTTTCCTAGGACTACCAAAACAAATTACCACAAACTGGGAGGCTTATAACAACAAATTTTTTTCTCTCACAGTTCTGGAGGCTAGAAGTCTAACACTGAGTTGTCAGCAGGACCATGCTTCCTCTGAAGGCTCTAGGGGAAGATCTTTCCTTGCCTCTTCCCAGCTTCTGGTAGTTGCTGGTGGTAGAATGTACCAGTCATATTGGATTTAGGGTCCGTGGTAATCCAGTATGACTTCTTCTTAATGTGATTACATATGCCATGACCTTATTTCTAAATAAGGTCACATTTACAGGTTCAGGTGGACATGAAATTTTAGGGGACACCATTTAACTCAGTACACTGTATATGTACCACTTAGCATGATGTTTTCAACACCCAATTGTAGCATGTATTTGTACTTCATTCCTTTTTTGTGCTAAGTAATGTGTGATATTGATGTCAGAGGGTGATTTCAGGAGGCAGCATGACCCATTAGGAGGTTACTGTAATTGTGAACTAGAGCAGTGGCAGGGAAAATGGACAGGAGGAGATATTTTCAAAATTTATTGTGAATTATAATCAATAAATTTCCCTCTTAACACTGCTTTAGGTGCATCCCAGAGATTCTGGTACATTGTCTCTTTGTTCTCATTAGTTTCAAAGAACTTCTTGATTTCTGTCTTAATTTCATTTTTTATCCAAAGTCATTCAGGAGCAGGTTGTTCAATTTCTATGTAGTTGTGTTGTTTTGAGTGAATCTTTTAATCTTGAGCTCTAATTTGATTGTGCTGTGGTCTGAGAGACTGTTATGATTTCAGTTCTTTCACATTTTCTGAGGAGTGTTTTACTTCTGATTATGTGATCAATTTTAGAGTAAGTGCCATGTGGTGATGAGAAGAATGTATCTTCTGTTGTATTTGGGTGGAGAGTTCTGTAGATATTTATCAGATTCACTTGAGCCAGAGCTGAGTTCAGGCCCTGAATATCTTTGTTAATTTTCTTTCTTGATGATTTAATATTGTCAGTGGGGTGTTAAAATCTCCCACTATTATTGTGTGTGAGTTTAAGTCTTTTTGAAGGCCTCTAAGAATTTACTTTATGAATCTGATTGTTCCTGTATTGGGTACATATGTATTTAGGATAGTTAACCTTCTTGTTGAATTGAACACTAAGATTATGTGATGCCCTTTTTTTGTTTTTTTGATCTTTGTTGGTTTAAAGTCTATTTTGTCAGAAACCAGAATTGCAAACCCTGCTTTTCTCTGTTTTCCATTTGCTTGGTAAATTTTCCTCCATTGCTTTATTTTGAGCCTGTGTGTGTCTTTGCATGTGAGATGCCTCTCTTGAAGACAGTATACTGATGGGTCTTGGTTCTTTATCCAACTGGCCATTCTGTGTCTTTTAATTGGGGTATTTAGCCCATTTACATTTAAAGTTAGTATTGTTACGTGTAGATTTGATCGTGTCATCATGATCCCAGCTGGTTATTTTGCAGACTTGTTTTTGTGGTTGCTTCATAGTATCACTCGTCTGTGCACTTCAGTGTGTTTTTGTAGTGATTGGTAATGGTTTTGCCTTTCCTTATTTAGTGCTTTCTTCAGGAGCTCTTGCGAGGCAAGTGTGGTGGTAACAAATACCCTCAGCAATTGCTTGTCTGAAAAGGATCTTACTGCTTCTTCACTTATGAAGCTTAGTTTGGCCAGTTATGAAATTCTGGCTTGGAAATTCTTTTCTGTAAGAATGTTGAATATTGGCCCCCAATCTCTTCTGGCTTGCAGGGTTTTTTTCTGAGAGGTCTGCTAATAGTCTGATGGGCTTCCCTTTGTTGGTGACCTGGCCTTTCTCTCTGGCTGCCCTTAATATTTTTTTCTTTCATTTTGACCTTGGAGAATCTGATGATTATGTGTCTTGGGGATGATCTGCTCGTGGAGTATCTTACTGGGGTTCTCTGCATTTACTGAATTTGAATGTTGGCCTGTCTTGCTAGGTTGGGGAGGTTCTCCCGCATGACATTCTGAAGTATGATTTCCAACTTGGTTCCATTCTCACCATGTCTTTGAGGTACCCCAATCAGTCATAGATTCTGTCGCTTTACATAATCCCATATTTCGCAGAGGTTTTGTTCATTCCTTTTCATTCTTTTTTCTCTATTCCTGTCTGCCTGTCTTATTTCAGAATGATAGTCTTCAAGCTCTGAGATTCTTTCCTCCACTCGGTCTAGTCTGCTGTTAATACTTATGATTCCATTGTGAAGTTCTTGTAGTATGTTTTTCAGCTCTAAGAGATTGATTATGTTCCTGTGTAAACTGGCTATTTTGGCTGTCAGCTCCTGTTTTGTTTTATCATGATTCATAGCTTCTTTGCATTAGGTTAAACATGTTCCTTTAGCTCAGCAAAGTTCATTATTACCTACCTTCTGAAGTTTACTTCTGCCATTTCAGCCATCTCAGCCTCAGCCTAGTTCTGAGCCCTTGCTGGAGAGCACACCCACAACCATCTAATCTTTGACAATCCTGAGAAAAACAAGCAATGGGGAAAGGATTCCCTATTTAGTAAATGGTGCTGGGAGAACTGGCTAGCCATATACAGAAAATCGAAACTGGACCCTTTGCTTACACCACATACAAAAATCAACTGAAGATGGATTAATGACTTAAATGTAAAACCTAAAATTATAAAAACCCTAGAAGAAAATCTAGGCAATACCATTCAGGACATAGGCATGGGCAAATATTTCATGATGAAGACACCAAAAGCAATTGCAACAATCAAAAACTTACAAATGGGATCTGATTAAACTAAAGAGCTTCTGCACAGCAAGAGAAACTGTCTTCAGAGTGAACAGACAGCCTACAAAACGGGAGACAATTTTTGCAATCTATCCATCTGACCAAAGTCTAATATTCAGCATCTACAAGGAATTTAAATTTACAAGAAAAAAAAACCCATTAAAAAGTGGGCCAAAGGACATAAACAGACACTTCTGAAAAGAAGACATACATGTGACCAACAAACAGATGGAAAAAAGCTCATCACTGACCATTAGAGAAATGCAAATCAAAACTACAATGAGATATCATCTCAGCCAGTCAGAATGGCAGTTATTAAAAAGTCAAAAACAGATGGTGGTGAGGTTGTGGGGAAAAATAAATGCTTTTACACTATTGGTGGGAGTGTAAATTAGTTTGACCATTGTGGAAGACATTGTGGTGATTCCTCAAATATCTAGAGGCAGAAATACGATTTGACCCAGCAATCCCATTACTGGGTATACACCCAAAGGAACATAAATCATTCTGTTATAAAGATGTGGGCACGTGTATGTTCATTGCAGCAGTGTTCACAATAGCAAAGACATGGAATCAACCTAAATGCCCATCAATGATAGACTGGATAAAGAAAATGTGGTACATATATACCATGGAATGTTATGCAGCCATAACAAGGAATGAGATCATGTCCTTTTCAGGGACATGGATGGAGCTGGAAGCCATTATCCTCAGCAAACTAATGCAAAAACAGGAAACCAAATACTGCATGTTCTTGCTTATAAGTGGGAGCTGAATGATGAGAACACATGGACACAAGGTGGGGAACAACATACACTGGGGCCTGTCAGAGGGTAGGGGTTGGAAGGAGGGAAAGCATCAGGAAGACTAGCTGATGGATGCTGAGCTTGATACCTAGGTGATGAGATAATCTGTGTAGCAAACCACTATGGCACATGTTTACCTCTGTAACCTGCACATCTTGCACATGTAGCCCTGAACTTAAAATAAAAGTTGGAAATGAAAAAAAACACTTCTAGGCACCAAGCGAAGGATTCAACATTCAGCGAGCTTCGAGGAACAAGCCTGGACTGGCATGCATTATTGAACTCAAAAATATATTTTGTCTCTCTTTGGCTTTTTACATGCCTTGCCCTCTTGCTGAATACTTATTTTCTCTGTTTCCAAATCCAAATAGTGGATAATACTAAGCAATTAACTACTCTCAAGTTTATATATTGTGTGTTCGAAAGACCAGCCAACATTTCTCATTTCCATGTTACAGTGACGTAATCCAACCCCGAGGGTACACTTACTCTTGAATTAACTGAATAAATTAAAATTTTACGCTGAAAAAAATAGGATTTGGTGATTAGATATAAAGGAGGAGCGGGAGAGAGGAGTCAAAGCTGGTAAGACAAGAACAAGAAGGAGGAAAAGTTTTTGAGGAAACAGGTAAGTTTTGTTCTGCAGAGACACATCTAAAAAGCTAAGGAACATCCATGTCCAGTTAAGGTCCAAAGTTCCCCAGAGAGGCCTGGGCTATCCAGCTTTAGAAGTCATCTTCTTAAGAAGTAATAATGGACATATTAAAGTAATAATGTTATCAAAGGAGAAGGGATAGGATGAGATGAGAGGGCCAAGAATATATTCTTAGGGATTGACTGTTTCTTTAGGAAGCCACCAAAGGAAAGGGATCACTTCAGGGGCCTAAGAAATAGTAACCAAAGAAGCAGGAGACATGGAAGAGATCAATGCTTCAAAAATCTTTCACTGAATTATAATCTAAGATCATAACAATCACAGCAATAATGATAATACATTGTATGGGCTTTTCTTATATTAAGTCACTTAATACACAATCCTATTGAGGTATATGCTATCTCAATTTTACAGAAGGAATTAGAGGCACAGAAAGGTAATGTTATCTGCCCAATGTTATCTATCCGTGAGGGCAGGAAACAGCTGGCTCTGCAGTCCATGCTTTTATTAATTTTTGTTTGTTTTTTGACAGGGTCTCACTCTGCTGCCCAGGCTGGAATGCAGTGGCATGAACACTGTTCACTGCAGCCTCGACCTCCTGAGCTCAAGCAATCCTCCCACCTCAGCCTCCTGAGTAGCTGGGACTACAGGTGCATGCCACTATGCAGGCTAATTTTAAAATTTGTTGAGATGGATTCTCGTTGCACTGCCCAGGCTGATCTCAAACTTCTGGTCTAAAATGAACCTCCTGCCTCAGCCTCCTGAAGTGGTGAGATTATAGGCATAAGCCACTGCACCAGGCTAGTGATTACTAACACTTAAATAGCACTTCCAAGTGCCTTGACACTTTTCTAAACACTTTGTATTCACTAATTCGTGTAATTCTCACTATAGCTTTTTAAGGTAAATACTATCGTTATCTCCATTTTATAGATGAGGAAACTGAGGAACAGGAAGATCATATAAACTGCCCAAGGTCATAGATGTGGAACATTCTAAACTACCACCAGACTATTGGGCCCTATGGTGGTGCTCAGATGTTACTTGGAAAGTATAATGCTCACAGAAGCACTCTCTCTCTCTAGGGGAATACTTGTTTCCACCATTTGTTTTACTCTCTGTAGAGGGAAACATTCCTTTCCAAAGGAGATTTCATCTTCTGACTAGTAAATCAGACTCAGAATGAGCTATGATTCATTTACAGGTAAGTCACAAGCTTTATTCCTGGCCAGATAAGAAATCAGTAATTTGGTTTTGTCTGAAGAGATTTGGGAATTCCCCCAAGATGATTTCCTGGAGTGGGTCAGAATGCCACCTACACACTGGGTTAATGACTTCAGTGTTCTGCTTGGTTCACTGATGACAGGAAACTGGTAAAACAAAGAGGGTGAGAAACCAGCTGTATCACAGTAATAAATATTACTCAGATTTAGGCTCTTCTTCCTAGTTCCTGAGTTTTTTTAACTTTCAAGCTTTCACTCAGACAATATGCAATGATTAGCTAATACAGTTTGTTTTAGTATTACAAATGATGATGGCAGATTTTGCGGGGAATTTGTTTTAAAGTTAATGTTATCATATTTTTACAATTCTTGTTTTCAATAGTTTGAAAAAGTTCTGTTGGGATCCTGAATTCTTAATTTTGACTGAGATCTAGTGAGATTAGTTGTCTCTTTCGGAGATAATTTTAGAGGCGTAAAAATGGTAAATCAGTTTTTTTTCAATTATTAGAAATCATGTGCACAAAATAGTCAAGGGGAAAGATTAGCAACTGCTTTTTTAATATAGCATTAATTGATTTCACAAATAGTTACTATGCTGCTACTGTATTTTTTAGGCATCAGGGATAGAGTTGTGAGGAAGACAAGGCAAGATCCTTGACCTCCAAATGTTTATAGTCTAGCAAGATAAATTAATAAATATATAATTAAATAATAGGTAATGATAAATTCTATAAAGAAAAATTAACCAGGTGAAGGAGATAGAGAATAATGGAAGCAAATCAGAATTAAAATAGGAATTTCAGAGAAGGCCTCTTTGAGGTTTTATTGTTATTGTGATAGAAAGTTTCATGGCTCTGATTTTACCGTTTTAAAACGTAACTCTAGCTACAAGGAGAAAAGACTGTATTTATGGGAGCAAGTGTAGAATCAGGAACACCAGTTAAGAGTCTATTATAATAGTCTAGGTTCTCAACCTTGTCTGTTGCTCAGAATTCCCTGGAGATAATTTTAGCCAGCCCCAGTTGAAACCAGTTACTATATGTCAAAATCTTTGAGAGCAGAGTCCAGGAGTTGATATTTCTCAAGGTTCCTCTGGTGATTTTAATATATAGCCAAGGTTGGAAAAGGTTGTGGAAGAAAGATATCAGACAACAAGTCTAGGGCAGTTTTCTAAATCTAGTAGGAACACGGAAGCTGTTAAAACAGGACTGGCTTCTTTTCTGGATTTATTTTCTTCTTTAAGGAATATAGTTAGGTCAGAGAACAAAGCAAATTCTTAAAGAGGAAAAAATTTATCAGGAAATGATGAAGATGGATTTTGGCTAAGAAGCATTAACTAATATACTACTAGGAAGCAGTGGTAAATGAAAATGTTTGTCATGTTTGTTTCTTCAAATATTCTAGTATGGAGTCCATGGATGAAAATGTTTGTGAAAGGATGATGTAGGAGACTGGGTCTCTAGCAGTTATCTGTGGAGGTGGCTAGATGTCAGATTCAGGATTTATACATTTTGTAGAGATAGCAATTAAGATTCACTGATAGATTGGAAGTGGGATGATAGGGAAAGGGGGGTCAGGGATGACATCCAAATTTTAGGCCTGAGCAATTGGGTGAATTGTTGCATTTACTTCGTTGGGGGAAAGTGGGTGGAAAAGTAGGGAATATCTGTGTGGGGGAGGAGGTCGAATATTGAAATTAAGAATATCAGTTTGGACTTCATAATGTAAAGAGTGCTAATTAAACTCTAAAATGAATGTAAGTAGAGAGTGAGATACAGATTCACAATTTGAATTATTTGTTTCCTGGAATAATTTTCTTTGATTTTATGTCTGTTTATTGTTTGAATAACTAGGGAACTTATTTACTTTTATCTCATTTATTTTTTTTCTTCCTAGATTTTTAATGTATACCCTACTACCTTGCATATAGGCATGGTAGAAGAGTGTTTTAAGACTATGCTAACCTTTACTCCAATAAAACATTATAATTTTGTAAACTGTAGTCCTAATAGACTGCTGGGGAAGAGCAATAACACATAAATGCATGAACATTTTAGTGTTAAAAACATTGCAAAATTATAAGTTTTAAAAAATGGATTAAAAGATAACTAATGAAATTTTAGAACATCACTTCCGAAACTTTCTTCACTATAGAACAGTTTAAAATTCTAATATATTGATGAAAACCAAAAAGAACTCAACAGATTTAATGGGCTCTTGAATTAAAGTAGATAGCAAAAAATGGACTTTTAGATAGATTAGTCACTACAAGAGAGAATCATTTATCATGTGTATAAAATACAATGAATTTTAAATAACATAGCTCTATGTTGAAATTATAAGAAAATACATAAATTAGACAAATATATATCACTTATTCAAATTCAATTGTAATCTCAAGTATAATATCAATCGTAATATCAAAATGTCATTAACTGGAAAGTAATACTAATAGCTAAAGTGTATTGAGCATTTACAATGACTAAGAACAATTCCAAGCATTTTACAAAATATGTTAACTCAGTTAAGGAATACTCTTAGCTACAAGTGACAGTATTTAATATTGGTCACTTAAAAACCTGTGGTTCATTGCTTTTCATGTTAAAAGGAGTCTGGAAACTGGCATTGGTTCAGTGGCACAATGGTTTCTCATAGCATCTACATTGCTCTCTTGGCCTCATCCTCTTGGTTGCAAGATGTCACTCCCAGGTCCAGGAAGCATGTTTGTGTTAAAGACAAGAAAAAGGAAGGAAAGGATGGACCTGGGTACATCTGTCTCTTTTTATCAGGAAAGCCAAAGCTTTCCTAGAAGCTCCAACAGATTTCTGCTTAGGTCTCCTCTGCTGGCACTATTACTTAGCACCCCTAGTTGCAAGGGAGGCTGGGAAATCAGGTATGACATTTTTTTGTGTGCCTTTATAGAGGAACAGGAGAAAGGAAAAGAAGGTTGAGAATGGGGTTTGAATTAGGCAGCCAACAGTGACTGCCACAAATTCATGTCTTTCTTATGAAAACCCTATCAAAGTGGTACTTTTGTTTATTACCATTTTGCAAATGAGAAACTAAGAGTGAGAAGTTAAGAAATTTGACCATGGTCACACAACTAAATAATGTAGAACCAGAAATCAAGTCAGGTGGTCTGTCTGTCTCCAGAATCTGCTCTCTTCTCAGCCACTCTACTATAGTATAGAAATAAAGCCACAGACAGATTTAACACTGAGCCTTCTCATGTGAGTGATCTTCCATATAACTTCCTTACATTCTCATGAATGATACATTTATTATAATAGGCAATACATTACCTAATGATGAAACTAAATAAATGCATGCTATTGCTCTTATTCTAATTATACCAATAATAATAAACCACATGGTTAATTCGAATTTGTAAAGTCACCCTTTCAAACAATTGTAAGTATTTTCATACATATTATATACTTCTGATTTCCTCGTAAATCCTTTGAGAAATAGAGAGAGGTAAATGTGATTATTTGCATTTGATAGTTGGGAATACGAGATCAAGCTTGTGTCAAAAAGCTCTGGGACTTAAACCTAGATTTACATAGAGCCAGGCCATTTGTACTTCAGTAGATACCTGCCAGTATAGATGTCTTTACTTTAGGATAAATGTTAATTAAATTGCAGAAGAATTGAAACAAATGTTAACATTACAAATTTTCTCATCAAGGCAAAGATTTACAACTTTAAAACTCAACATTTAATGTTTCTTAATGTCTTAACAATGGTTTCTGAGATACCATATTTTATGAAAGCTAGTTCCCTTGGTTACTAGAAATTCTGACACATTTTTATAGCTCTATTTTATAAAATGCATTACCCTGAGTAATTATAAATTATATGCAGGAAGTAATGTACATTTTGTTGTTATTTTTTGAAATTAAAACTCACAGATATGATGTCAAGTATTTTTCTGTTGAAATTAATCTATTGTGTTTCTTATAATAAAATTAAGTCATTTTTTATTGTTTTTTCATATTGTAATAGGCAACATTGATTTTTTAAAATTTATTTTTGCTATACTTTATTTTTCTTGAATATTTATATTTATGCTTTTTGTTTCTATCCACGCTGTTTTTTTTTCCTTTAATTTTTCAACTTTTATTTTAGCTCAGGGGTACGTGTGCAGGTTTGTTATATGGGTAAATTGCGTGTCACTGGGGTTTGATATACAGATAATTTTGTCACCTAGGAATTGAGTGTAGTCATACCTGATAGGTAGTTTTCAACCCTCACCCTCCTCTCACCCTCCACCCTCAAGTAGGCTTGACTTTGCATAATGGGAATATTTTACATCTCACACAAAGGAGGCACTGGTACTCAAAAATTTATGAAAATTACTAGAACTGTTAAGATTGAGGTGAAAAATTTGTACAGCTTTCCACAGTTTTAAAGAGATAATAATAGATACTTGTCCTCTTGGTGATATCAAATGTTGTTTCTTCCAAGTTGTTTTTCAGACCTGGTTTGATGTAAGGGTTCATCAGGAGGAGTTCTAGGGTATCTTTGCTATCTTTGTTCCCAGAAGAAAGATGCAATGGAGTTCAGAGGCCTTTTGTTTGGGCATGCGTAGCTGTACATGTAGAAGGAAGAAAGAAGCCACTCTGGTGTTATTACACTTACAGGTGTTGTACAGGGGTATCCAGCTATCCACAGTCACTGCATGAACATCTGCCCCTTGTGCGGTTACCTCATGGATGATATCTAAGTGTCCATTGTAGACTGCTCGATGAAGAAGGGTATATTCATCTTTGTCCCTAGTGTTCACATGATTGGCTTTCTCAGAAAGTAGTCTTCACACTATAGTAAGGCTAGAAACATGCCTTCAGTTCATGATTTTCAGTTTTTTCTACAGACGTCTGGTGGGTTATGGTGTGCTCCTATTAAAAAGTGGATTTATTTCAGTATCCCAAATAAGCAATTTACTTAGATCTTTTCACACATTTTTTATTGCAATTCATAGCACTCTTTGTTTTTTTCATCTTGCTCCTCATCTTCATCAGAGTTGCCTATTCAGAGACTTTGAGTACCAGTGGGAATAAGGTATTCTTGTATTTCTAACAATTCAATTTGATTAAGGTATTCAAAAAAGTCCAGGGAATTCTCTTGGTCTGGTTTTCCATCATCATTCACTTTCTTTATCCATTTTTACTACTGTTCTAAATAAAAAGTACTTCAAATACCAGGGTATAAATAGTATAAGTAATCTTTCTAGAGATGTGTTATATCTACTTTATTTTATTCATCAAGATTTGATGATATTCCTGATATTCTATCAGTAATAGGATGCCTTTCCCAACTTAAAGGGCATATTCCATTTTGGGAGAGATGTGAACTGTGTCAATTTATCACAAACAACTCAGTGACAGGTGGGGCTATAAACTCCATTTTACAGATGTATTAGTTCATTTTCATGCAGCTGATAAAGACATACCTGAGACAGGGCAGAAAAAGAGGTTTAATGGACTTACAGTTCCACATGGCTGGGGAGGCCTCACATTCATGGTGGAAGGCAAGGAGGAGCAAGTCACATCTTACATGGATGGCAGCAGGCAAAGAGCTTATGCAGGGAAATTCCCTTTTTTAAAACCATCAGATCTTGTGAGACTTATTACTATCAGGAAAACAGCATGGGAAAAACCCACCCCCATGATTCAGTTATCTCCCACAGGGTCCCTTCCACAATATGTGGGAATTATGGGAGCTACAAGATGATATGTGGGTGGGGACACAGAGCTTAAACCATATCAACAGGTGAAGGCACAGAAGTTTGGATAGATTAAAACAACTTGCCCTAAATCAAGGACCCTTCAATGGAACTGAAAGGCCTGATATTCTAATTCAAAGGTTCCACATTATTTTTCACTGCACTATATTTTACTGCTGTAAGCACAAAGCAGTAGAGATATTCTGAACCCAAGGATCCAGGGGCAACAGCAAGGGGAAGTGGGTAATAAAAACCTGTAAACTACAGGGTCTGGTGAGCAGGAGCAAGGGAAAAGGGCATCCAGTTCCAGCCTTGTGCCACTAGCTGGTCACTCATAGGCCTAGAAGTTCTGCCTGCAGCCTTCCTAACAGCCAAGATTGGAGAAGCCACTTCCACCCATTCTGGGACCCATGATGGAGTCTGACCTGCAGGGCTTGGCCTGAGGTCACTTGCCTCTACAGACCCAGGAGTTGTTAGATGGCGAGGGTCTACCAGGAAGTGAGGCACCAATTTTAACATTTCTACAATGTTTTATAAATAAACAAAATGTGATGATTATTTGTCTTTAGTAGACTTGATTGTTTACTACCATGTCAAAATAGCTTTCATTTTTCAGTGTTTCAAGGTTGTAGAAAATGTCAGCTTAACTCTAGAAAATAGATTTATGCAGTTATTGCTGCTATAGAATGCTCTTAAAACAGTTTTTATGAACCTGAAGAAAATGAAACCTCTGGCACATATCATTTTTATTTAGAATAGTTTATGTTTATTTATATGTACACAGTAATTTAAGCTAATTATAACCTGCATGTATTTGGTTTAAAACCATGTTTGGAATTGTCACGTGAAAATAAAACAGTAATATAGATAGGGTGTTTTTGACATCCAAGAAAAATTTTAGAAACATGTCTCTCATAATTTGTTATATGGATAACAAACATCTTCAAAAAGGGGATAATTGAATGGTATTTATTATATTTTGGGAAAGAGGAGCAGCTATCTCCTTGCTCTGACTTGACTTTATGGCCAACCCTTTTCTTATGTTCTTGTAGCCAAGTTGAACAGACTTATGTGATTTATTAAACTGTAATGAGCTAAAGAATAGATTTTCTGAAGCTTCATAGGTTCTTGCTGAGTATTGTGAGCAAGGTAAACTGAAAGCAGCAACACGAAGAGGAAAGCATATTTAAGATGGAAATGGAATGATCATTAAGCACCTATAAAATGTGGGGCCTTTTCATGCTATTTTATTTAAGTCTGAAAATCACCCTGAGAATTACGTGTTAGGCTGATTTTGCAGCCTAACAGGTTCAGGAAGTTTGATTACCTTGCCAAGAATCACTATGTTTGGCTTGGATTTGCAACCAGGTCTCTTTTGTTCCACAATTGTTCAACAAATATTTCTTGACACCAAACTAGGCTTTGAGAAAGACAAAGAAGGAATATTGTGTTGTAAATGTCTTTACTATGCTTTAAACATTGTCTTTCAGAATATAGTCATTCCATAAAATTCTCTGTTTTTTTAGATAACAAAGCTGAGTTGTTATGTGCTGGTCGAAGATAACCTATAAGAAACATACAAGCCTTGTTAAGCTTAATTACATTTTAATGGGAATGGCCTTAAGAGTCGGATGGCAGGATCCACTCAGTAGCATGGGAATGCATACAACAGAAGAAGACTCTTGGGGCTGGATGCAGTGGCTCACGTCTGTAATCTCAGCCCACTGGGAGGCTGAGGCAGAAGGATCACTTTAGCTCTGGAGTTCGAGGTTACATTAAGCTATGATTGTGCCACTGCACTCCAGCCTGAGTGACAGAGCTAGATCCTGTCTCTTAAAAAAAAAAAGGCTCTTGGATCGGGGAGGGTGCGAGGGTGGTGGTGGTCATGGTGGTGAAGGTGAGGTAGAAAGGGGTGAGGTGAAAAGGCGAAGAAGAAAAATATCTTAGTTGTAGGAAAATCCTAAGAATATCCCAAAGTTAAGCAGGAGTTAGCTGTAGGAGATGGGGGAGAGAGTGCTAAGTTTGTTCCAGGAAAGGCACAACAAAAGGTAATTGCAGACAATAGATGACACTCAAGAAGTGAACAGTGGTGGCTTCTTCCAATCTGGCAGGTATGGAGAGCAGGAGCCAGGCTGCAAAAGGAGGGTCAGCAACAACCATGCAAAGCATTCCTCTACTTTTAATCCCCCTATTTCATTCATTCCTCTTCTTCTTGTTACCCTTGTGACCTCATTTCATACCACTCTCCACCTTGCTCACTCCTCTTTCTCTTTTCCTTAAACATGCTAGATTCTCTCCTATTTTAAGTCCTTTGGTGTAGCTGTTCCTTCTGTCTGAAATGCTCTCCCGGTGATCTTCACTAGACTAATTGGTTTACCTTCTCTATGTGTCTGCTTAACTCTTACCTTCTCAGTAAGGCCTATCATGCCTATCCTATTTAATACAGCAAAGTGCTCCTTTACCCTCTGGCATGCCTTACCCTACTCTATATACTTTCAAAATTCATAGTGGTTACCACCTTCACTCTCCAGCGCACCTTACCCTACTCTACATACTTTCAAAATTCATAGTGGTTACCACCTTCTAACATATTACAGTGTATTATTTGCTTATATATTATGTTTATTTTCTGCTAAGTATAAGCTCATGTAGCAGGCATTTGTGTTTTATTCCCTGTTATATTTTAATACCCTAGAATAGTGCTCTAGGCAAGCTGGCCCAAGTTAATGCCAATCACAGATGTCACCCCTGGACCTGTACTTGTATCTTTAACCTAGTCTAATATACATCACATGAATAAAAATGACAAAGCCGTGGTCCTTAGGTACCTATTGCTATTCTCCTTTAGCTCACCATCAACCCTCTTTACTGTTATAGGATCTGAGTCTTGTGTATTAACCCTCTACTGCCTGCCCAACCACCACCACCAAGTGTCTCATATCCTCACAAACAAGTTTGGTCAGCTACTGCAAGGGTTCAACCATTTTTCTCTTTCTTTCCCTTCTAGTTCCCTTATGCTAAGTGATATGACTTCTGCAAGTTCTTCCATATCTTCTTGGCATGGCTGCTGCTCTCATGAGAATCACATACTCACCCCACCACTTGGGCTTTTTCGCTAAGTACCACCACTGAGTTGCTGGAGACTAGGCAATTGCACAGACATCTGTAAAAATAGGCAACAATGTCTTTATTGTGTCATGCTCTGCTGGAAGGGGACCCAAAAATATTTCCTTACTTGTGGAGTTTTGCCAAGGACAATGTCTTATTGAAAGAAACCATATCATTCATTAAATCATTCTTGCCTTCTAGCCATTTAGCATTTTTTAAAGCATCTATTTACTGAGCACATTTATCAGCACCAGCCTTAGTGCTGTATATGCATTATTTTCTTTTTATCCTTGAAATAACCTTGAGAAACAAGGGTTATTCTCCTCAGTTTTATAGATAAGGAACCCAAGAGCAGAGAACTTAAATACTTGCCAGGTGTCACATAGGTAATAGCTATGTGGTGATTAAAAGCCAGAACAATGAAACTCTGTAGAAGATGATGTGTGGCTATATCTACCTTACCCTGCTGTCCATTTCATCCTCCAGCTCATATGACTGTGGGCTGATAATTCAGAGAGTTACTCTCTTCTGAGAGACTATGTTTCTTCCAATTCCTACCAGCAGATCCTGACCAATGACTCAATGATAGACAGTTACAAAGGGCTAGCCACTTGCTTCAAGGTAGGGCTAATTCTGTGGCGCAATTTGTGCTCCAGAGCATTCCTGTGGGATCAAACTGAAACTAGTCTCTAACTGAGCCACATTCTTGCCTCTCCTGACCTATCCTACTTCCTTCACTTTTCTTCTTTTGAGAGTACAGCCCAGTAAATCACTTGGACAAGAAAACTCATCTCATGCTTTCCCAGGAAACCTGACTTAAACCAGACCCATGATCCAATTTTTTAACTACCACAGTACACTGTCCTCTTTTTTCTTTTTATAAGACCAAGAGGATTTACTCAGTTATTTCTTTCCTTACTATGAAGTGCCTCAATTGCTCACGTAAATGGATAGTACAATACAGTAAATCTGTATGATGAATGCGTCTTGTGATTGGGTTTGGTTGTTCTTACACTCTATTCTTTCATGGACAGTATTCTAAAGTTGAACATAGATAAATATTTGTAATCAGTCTTGTGAACTTCTGGCCCAAGGATTTCTAGTGGAAATTTTAGATTGTATGCCTTTGAATAGAAATAAGTTTAATGCTTCACATTTTTTTCTGATAGTAAAAATTGCAAAATTAGAAAATTTGAATACTTTTTGATAACAGAATACTAGGTTCCACGAAAGAGCATGTATTTTCTTTATTCCAGAGTATTACGGGTTTTACCTCTAGCTTTTCAGGAGCTCTTTAAGTACTGAAAGTAATATGGAGTTTTTGTGAAACAAATTACATGTACATCCAGGATTAAAAATATATACTCTACAGTAATAAGAATGTACTATAAAATGTCTGGGTGGAAATTGGAAACACAAAAGAAGATTAAGAAATAAAATTATTTAGCAAGATGATATTCACAAATAACTTTATTTTTCCAAGCACACATTAATATTCTACCATTGGCTGACTGAAATGTACATCTTATCATTACAAATAACTTCTGTGTAATCAATCCACACAAGGCATTCCAGTGGAGGTCCTTGTTGGTTACAGATTGCCCATTTTTACTTCAAGGTCAGGGAAGTGGATAGAATTTGTAATGAATGGTATAATTGTTGAACATTTAAACAAACACAGTCTATTTGGAGGTGAACAGTATGATTTACGTAATGGGAAATCATGCCAACCGATCAGGTTTGGTTTAATAAAATGATAAATAGCTATTTGAAAAAAAAAGAGGAACAATTAGATGTAACTTATTAACATTAGAAGAAATACCTTTGACAAAGTCTCCCTTTTTCCCTGCTGTACCCTATCATCCCCACACACATCCCAGCACACACACATCCCCTGCGAACTGTGTCTTAAAAAGATACACTATAAGATTGGAGGAAATGCTTTATTTTATCTAGAAATTGACTAAGAAACCAGGAATGAAGAGTTGGAACAGTTGCTTTTTAAAAAAGAAAACCGGTAGTTGGCTTCCTCAGTAAGAGGTACTGACATTAATCTAAAATGTTTACAGATGGAGCACTTACATTAAATCTCTGAGTTCACAATTGTATTAAACAAGTGATTTTTACATGTAAAAAAAATTAACAAAGAGATTTTAAAAGTCTGAGATGCAAGGAGAGAGAACAGAAGAGAGTTGAACTTTGGTATGGCTAAGGATAAGATAAGGTGTATGACTAGAAATAATTCAAATTATAATTGTGGGGACATGATCTTATGAGAGTGTAGACTTTCCCTACAGATTTTTGGAAGTTAAAAATGATGGTTCACGTTTAAAACATTTTTAATTTTATCTTTATTGTGGTGAAATATATATAACATAAAATTTACCATTATAACAATTCTAGTGGCATTAAATATATTTCAGTGGTATTAAGTATATTCACAATATTGTACAGCCATCATTATCATCCATTTCCAGAACTTTTTCATCATGTCAAACAGAAACTTTGTATCTATTGAACAGAAACTCCCCATTCCCCTTTACCCCTTATCCCTTGGTAACCTCTACTCTCTCTGTCTCTATGAATTTGCCTGTTGTAGGTACTCCTATAGGTGGAATCATATAATATTCGTCCTTTCATGTCTGATCTGTGTCACTTAGCATAATGTTTTCAAGGTTCATCCATATTGTAGCATGTATCAGAACCTGATTCCTTTTTATGGCTGAATAATATTCCATTGTATGTATGTTTTCTTTTATTTTTCCTTTTGTAGACAGGATCTTGCTCTGTTGGCCAAGCTATAATAGTGCAGTGGCACTCTTGTAGCTCATTGTAACCTTAAACTCCCAGGCTTAGGCGATCCTTCTGCCTCGGCTTTTCACAGCACAGGAATTACAGATGTGAGCCACCGTGCCTGGCTTATATGTTTTCTTTAAAAAGGAAGTATATACTATCAGCCATGCACTATGTTAAATATTTTATGGCCAATATCTCATTTAATCCTCACAACAGCGAATAGAGTAGATAATATTATTATCTCCAATTTATAGATGAGAACACTTTGCCCTAGAAAGTTTAAATAACATATTTTAGTAAGTGGTAGAGATGGGATTTAAACTAGGTCTGTTTATCTCTACTGTTCAGTTGCCAATCCTGAACTTCAAAAACTATATGAGGGCAGAGGAAGGTGGTAGAATAGAAGCCTATGCCGTTCGTCCCCCTCACTGGAATACCGAATTTTAACAACTGTCTTCACACAGAAAAGCACCATCACAAGAACTGAAAATCAGGTGAGCAATCACAGTACCTGATTTTAACTTCGTATTGTGGAAAGAGACATTGAGGAAGGCAATCTTGAATTGCCGATGCCACCCCTCCCTCATCACCCAGCAGCAGCCAGTGTGGTGCAGGGAGAGAATTTGTGCGCTTTGGGGAGGGAAGAGCACAGCAAATGGGGAACTTTACATTGAACTCAGTGCTGCCCTGTCACAGCAGAGAATAAAGCCATGCTGGGCTCAGCCAGTGCCCGCACAGGGAGGGAGCATTTGGACCAGCCCTAGCCAGAGGCGAATCACCATCCCAGCTTTTGGAATGTGAGTTTCTCGGCAAGCCTTGCCACCGTGGGCTTAAGTGCCCTGGGATCTAGGTATACTAGAAAGGCTGTCTAGGGCACAGGACTGCAATTCCTAGGCAACTCCTAGTGCTAGGCTGGGCTTAGAGCCAGTGAACTATGGTGGCACCTGACCTAGGAAGACACCAGCTGGTGCAGTTAAGGGAGTGCTTGAGCCATCCTTTCCTCAACCCCAGGCCGCACAGCTCACAGCAACAAAAGTGAGTCCTTCCTTCTGCTTAGAGGAGAGGAGAGCAAAGAGTAAAAGGGACTTTGTTTTGCATCTTGGATACCAGCTCCACCACAGTAGGATAGGGCACCAGGGAGAGTTGTGAGGCACCCCATTCCAGGCCCTAACTCCTGGATGATATTTCTTGATATTTCAAGGGAATTGCTGCCTTGAAGGGAAGGACCAGTCCTGGTAGGATTCATCACCTGCTGACTAAAGAGCCCTTGGGCCCTGAATAACCACCAGTGATAACCTTGGAGTATACCATGGGCCTTGGGCTGTGAGATGTGCTGGCTTCAGGGGTGACTCAACACGTTCTTGACTGTGGTGGGAATGGTGAAAGACTCTGTTTGAGAAAAGCAGATGGGGAAGGTAAAGGGGACTTTGTTTTGCACCCTAGGCAACAGCTCAATCACAGCGGGGGCAGAGCAATTAAGCAGGGATCCCTGAGTCCAGGCCTAGGCTCTTGGGCAGCATTTATAGACCTGCCCTGGGTCAGAAGAGGAGCTTGCTGACCTGAAGGAGAAGTCCCAGACCTGGCAACATTCACCGCAAGCTGGGTGGAAGAGTCCTTGGGCTTTAAACATCACGGTGGCCTGGCAGAACTCCCTGGGGACCGATGGTGCTAGTGGCCACAGGGAGAGTCTCCTCTGTCTATAGAGAGAGGAGAGAAAGGTGGAAAGAACTTTGTATTATGGTTTGAGTGCCAGCTTAGCCACAGTACAATAGAACATCAGGTAAATTGCCAAGATTTTTTGACTCTGATCCCTAGGTCCCAGACCGCATCTCTGGACTTGCCCACAGCCTGGGAGAACTCACCACTCTGAAGGGAAAGGCCTTAGGCAAGGATGAACGGCTGTGCTGGCTTCATCTGACCCCACACAGTCCCAGTGTTGGTGGCCACAGGGATGCTTATATCACCACATTCCCAGTTCCAGGTGGCTCAGCACAGAGAGAGATATTCCATTTGTTTGGGAGAAAGGGAAAAGACTAACAGTCTCTGCCTGGTAATCCAGACACTTCTTCCAGATCTTATCCAAGACCACCAAGGTGGTACCTCTATGAGTCTGTAAAAACCACATCATTATTGGGCTTTGGGCCCAATTCCCTCAAAATACCTGGAAAGCCTTCACAAGAAGGACAGGCATAAACAAGCCCAGACAATGAGGACTGCAATAAATATACCTAACTCTTCAATACCCAAATGCTGACAAACATCTATAAGCATTAACAACATCCAGGAAAACATGACCTCACCAAATGAACTAAATAAGACACTAGAGACCAATCCTAGTGCCTTATTTATGCATCTATAAGCATCAACAACATCCAGGAAACATCTATAAACAACATCCAGGAAACATATATAAACATCTGTAAGCATCAACAACATCCTAGAAAACATGACCTCACCAAATGAACTAAATAAGGCACTAGGGACCAATCCTAGTGCCTAGAAGCAGACATGTAACCTTTGACACAATTCAAAAGGGCTGTTTAGAGGAAACTCAAAGAAATTCAAGATAGCACAGAGAAGGAATTCAGAATTGTATCAGATAAATTTAACAAAGAGATCGAAATAATTAAAAAGAATCAAGAAAATTTAGAGTTGAAAAATACAATTGACATGCTGAAGAATGCATCAGAGTCTCTTAATAGCAAAAAGGATCAAGCAGAAGAAAGAATGAGTGAACCTGAAGACAGGTTATTTGAAAATACACAGTCAGAGGAGACAAAAGAAAAATAAAATATAAAAAAAGAAGCATGCCTATAGGATCTAGAAAATAGCCTCAAAAGGGCAAATCTAAGAGTTAATGGCCTTAAAGATGAGGTAGAGAAAGAGATACAAGTAGAAAGTTTATTCAATTAGATAATATCAGAGATTTTCTGAAACCTAGAGAAACATATCAACATTCAAGTACAATAAAGTTATAGAACACCAAGCAGATTTAAGCCAAAGAAGACTAGCTCAAGGCATTTAATAATCAGACTCCCAAAGGTCAAGGATAAAAAAGGATCCTAAAAGCAGCAAGAGAAAAGAAGTAAATTACGTATAATGGAGCTCCAATATGTTTGGCGCAGACTTTTCAGTGGAAATCTTATAGGCCAGGAGAGCATGGCAGAACATATTTAAAGTGCTGAAGGAACAAAACTTTTATTCTAAATAGTATATCTAGCGAAAATATCCTTTAAGCATGAAGGAGAAATAAAGAGCTTCCCAGACGAACACAAGCTGAGAGATATCACCAACACCAGACCTGTCCTACGAGAAATGCTAAAGGGGGTTCTTCACTCTGTAAAAAAAAAAGGATGTTAATGAGCAAGAAGAAATCACCTAAAGGTACAAAACTTACTGGTAATAGCAAGCACACAGAAACACAAAGAATAGTATGACATATAATTGTGGTATGTAAACTTCTCTTGACTTCTGTAGAAAGACTAAATGATGAACTAATGGAAACTAATAATGACAACTACTTTTCAAGGCCTAGACAGTAAAATAAGACATAAAGAAACAACTAAAAGTTAAAACGCAGTGTTTTTTAATGCAATCAGTGTTAAGTTGTCATCAATTTAAAATAATGGACAATGGGCTATAAGATAGTATTGGCAAGCCTTATGGTAACTTCAAATAGAAAAACATACAACAATACACAAAAAATAAAAAGCAAGAAATTAAAGCATACCACTAGAGAAAATCACCTTCACTGAAAGGAAGACAGGAAGGAAAGAAGGAAGAGAAGACTGTAAAACAACCAGAAAACAAATAATGAAATTGCAAGGGTAAGTCCGTACATATCAATAATAACATTAAATGTAAATGGACTAAATTCTCCAATCAATAGACATAGAGTGGCTGAAAAAAACAAGACCCAGTGATCTGTTGTCTACAAGAAACACACTTCACCTATAAAGATACACATAGACTGAAAATAAAAGAATGGAAAAAGATATTCCATGCCAATGGAAACCAAAATAGAGCAGGAGTAGCCATACTTATATCAGACAAAAATAGATTTCAAGACAAAAACTGTAAGAGGAGACAAGATCACTATATGATGATAAAGGGATTAATTCAGCAAGAGGACATAATGATTGTAAATATATATGCACCTAACACGTGCATATATATTTACAATATATATTAATAGCATCGCTGCTGAAATCTACCAAATTACCCAGATATATAAAGCAAATATTATTAGAGCTAAAGAGAGAGATAGATATACCCCAATACAATAATAAATAGAAACCCCAATATAATAATAAATAGAGACTTCAACACCCCACTTTCAGCATTGGACAGATCTCCCACACAGAAAATCAACAAAGAAACATTGGACTTAATTTGCACTGTAGAACAAATGGACCTAATAGATATTTACAGAACATTTCATCCAATGTCTGCAGAATATACATTTTTCTCCTCAGTACATGGATCATTCTTAATAATAGACCATATGTTAGGTCACAAAGCAAGCCTCAAAGCATTGAAAAAAATGGAAGTAATATCAAGCATCTTCTCTGACCACAATGGGATAAAACTAGAAATCAATAATAAAAGGAATTTTGGACTATATAGACACTTGGAAATTAAACAATATGCTCCTGAATGCCCAGTGGGTCAGTGAAGAAATTAAGAAGGAAGTTGAAAAATTTATTGAAACAAATAATAATGGAAACACAACATACCAAAACCTATGGAATACAGCAAAAGCAGTACTAAGAGGGAAATTTATAGCTACAAGTGCCTACATCAAAAATGAATAAAAATTCAAATAACCCAATGATGCATCTTAGAGAACTAGGAAAGCTAAAGCAAACCAAACTCAAAATTAGAAGAAGAAAAGAAATAATAAGAAACAGAGCAGAAATAAATGGCTTTGAAATAAAACAATACAAAAGATCAATGAAACAAAAGTTGGTTTATTGAAAAGATAAACAAAATTGACAAAACTTTAGCCAGACTAAGAAAAATGGAGGACCCAAATAAATAAAATAGATGAATAAACAAAATAAGAGACATTACAGCTGATACCATAGAAATTCAATGATCATTAGTGGCTACTATGAGCAACTATGTTCCAATAAATTGGAAAATCTGGAAGAAATGAATAAATTCCTAGACACATACAGCCTACCAAGATTGAGCCATGAAGAAATCCAAAACCTGAACAGACCAATAACAAGTAAAGAGATGGAAGCCATAATGAGAAGTCTCCCAGTAAGGAAAATCCTGGGACCCAATAGCATCACTGCTGAAATCTACCAAACATTTAAAGAAGAACTAATACCAATCCTACTCAAACTGCTCCAAAAAATGGACAAAGAGAGAATACTTCTAAACTAATTCTGTGAGGCCAGTATTACCCTGATACCAAAACCAGACAGAGACACATCAAAAAAGAAAACTACAGGCTAACATCTCTTGCAAATATTGCTGCAAATATCCTCAATAAACCAGCAACCAAATTCAATGATACATTAAAAGCTCACTCATCATGACCAAGTGGAATTTATCCCAGGGATGCAAAGACGGTTCAACATAGGCAAATCAATCAATGTGATACATCATATCAACAGAACGAAGGACAAAAAGCATATGATCATTTCAATTGATGCTGAAAGAGCATTTGATAAAATTCAACATCCCTTTATTACAAAAACTCTAAAAATCTTGGTATAGAAAGAATATACCTCAACATAATAAAAGCCACATACAACAGACTGACAGATAGTGTCAAACTGAATGGAGAAAAACTGAAAGGCTTTTTTCTCTTAGATCTGAAACATGACAAAGATGCCCACTTTCACCACTGTTATTCAAAATAGTACTGGAAGTCTTAGAGCAATCAGGCAAGAGAAAGAAAGTAAGGGCATCCACATAGGAAAGGAAGAAGTCAAATAATCCTTGTTTGTAGAGGATATGATCTTATATTTGGAAAAACCTAAAGACTCCACCAAAAAACTATTAGAACTGATAAATTCAGTAAAATTGTAGCATACAAAAATCAATAGCATTTCTATATGTCATCAGTGAACAATCTGAAAAAGAATTCAAAAAAGTAATCCCATTTAAAATAGCCACAAAAAAGTACCTAGGAATTAACCAGAGAAGTTAAAGATCTCTACAATGAAAACTACAAAACACTGATGAAATTGAACAAGGCACCCAAAAAATGGAAAGATATTCCATGTTTATGGATTGGAAGAATCCTAAAATTTATGTGGAATCACAAAAGACCCAAAATAGCCAAGGCTATCCTGAGCAAACAACAAAACTGGAGGAATCACATTACCTGACTTCAAATTATACTACAGAGCTATAGTAACCAAAACAGTGTGATACTGGCATAAAAACAGACACATAGACCAATGGAACAGAAAACCCAGAAAAGAGAACTCACAGACAAATCCACACATCTACAGTGAACTCATTTTTGACAAGGTTCCAGGAACGTACACTGAGGAAAAGACTATTCAATGATTGGTACTGGCAAAACTGTATAAGCATATGCAAAAGAATGAAACTAGACCCCTATCTCTTGCCCTATACAAGAATCAAATAAAAATGGATTAAATACTTAAATCTAAGACCTCAAACTATGAAACTACTCCAAGAAAACATTGGGGAAAATCTCCAGGAGTTTGGTCTGGTCAAAAATTTCTTGAGCAATACCCCATAAGCATAGGCAACCAAAGCAAAAATGGACAAATGGGATCACATCAAGTTACAAGACTTCTGCAGAGCAAAGGAAGCAACAAAGTGAAGAGATGAGATAACCCACAGAACCGGAGAAAATATTTACAAACTATTAATCTGACAAAAAATTAATAACCATAATATGTATGGAGCTTAACTCTATAGGAAAAAATCTAATCTGATTTAAAAATGGGCAAAGATTTGAATAGACATTTCTCAAAAGAAGACATACAAATGGCAAACAGGCATATGAAAAAGTGCTCAGCATCACTGATCACCAGTGAAATGCAAATAAAAATTACAATGAGATATCATCTCACCCCAGTTAAAATGGCTTTTATCCAAAAGACAGGCAGTAACAAATGCTGGCAAGGATATGGAGAAAAGGGAACTCTTATATTCTATCAGTTGGAATGAAAATTAGTAAAACCACTATGGAGAATGGTTTGGAGGTTCCTCAAAAAACTTAAAACTAACATATGATCCAGCAATCCCACTGGTAGGTATATACCCAAAAGAAAGGAAATTAATGTATCAAAGAGATAGCTGCACTCCTATATTTGTTGCATCATTGTTCACAATAGCTAAGATTTGGAAGCAACCTAAGTGTCCATCAACAGATGAATGGATAAAGAAATTGTGTTACTTATTCACAATGTAGCACTATTCAGCCATAAAAAACGAGATTCAGTCATTTGTGACAACATTGTTGGAACTAAAGGTCATTATGTTAAGTGAAATAAGTCAGGCACAGAAAGACAAACATCACATTCTCATTTATTTGTGGGATCTAAAAATCAAAACGATTGAACTCAGGGAGACGGAGAATAGAATGGCGGTTACCAGAGGCTGGGAAGTGGGAAGGTGGCAATGGTTAATGGGTGCCAAGAAAAAAAAAATTAGAAAGAATGAATAAGACCTAGCATTTGATAGCACAATAGGGAGACTATAGTCAATAATAATTTAATTGTACATTTTAAAATAACTAAGGGCATAATTGGATTGTTTGTAACACAAAGGATAAATGCTTGAGAGGATTGATACCCTATTTTCCATAATATGATTATTATACATTCCATGCCCGTACCAAAATATCTAATGTACTCTATAAGTATATACACTTACTATGTACCCACAAAAAAAATTTTAAAAAGAAATATATACAGCTATAGGAAAACATATAGGGAATGAAATTTTAGAGTAAACAGAATTGAAGGATTTTGCTGTTGCAGGAACTAACAGATACATAATTTTTCTTCTGAATAGATGAAGGTAGAAAGGCAAAATGGTTGGAGTTAAATCTTGAAAGATATGTTTAGGATAAATGTAATATTTTTTGATAAATCCTGGAATATTAGAAATAGAGATCTTCCCTTAAAATTTTTCAACAGAAAAATTTTAAGTAAAGAGAATTACTGTATTATTTAAGAAGTAGAAGTCATGGAGATTGAAAATATAGATAGTTGTAAATAAGGGTTTATATAGGTTCACGTATTCTATTAAGAAAAAATAAGGATATTATGAGACTTCAACCCTAACTCATTTTCAATTAATTCATTAATTTGTTTGTTTGTTTGTAAAGCCAGGGTCTTCCCATCTTGCCCAGGCTGGTCTTGAATTCCTGGCCTCAAGCAATCCTTAAGCTGATGGCATGTAAGGCAACTATACTGTCCCACATCACATGCTGTAGTCACATCTTTAAAGCCAGATGAATTAGCTTAAAGGTTATCTGTTAAACTTTCAATCTCCAACAAACTGTTCATTCATATGTACTTTAACACTTCCGATATTAGGAAGAACACAATTTCATTTCGTCATTGGACTATTCAGACATTCTGCTTTTGTTTGCTTGCTTGTTTGTTTTCTTGAGACAGAGTCTCACCCTGTTGCCAGGCTGGAGTGCAGTGGCACCATCTTGGTTCCCTGCAACCTCCGACTCCCTGGTTCAAGTGATTCTCCTGCCTCAGCCTCCCTAATAGCTGGGATTACAGGCATGCACCACCATGCCCAGCTAATTTTTTTTTTTTTTTTTTTTTTTTTTTTAGTAGAGACAGGGTTTCACCATGTTGGCTAGGATGGTCTCCATCTCCTGACCTCGTGGTCTGCCTGCCTCAGCCTCCCAAAGTGCTGGGATTACAGGCGTAAGCCACTGCGGACAGCCAGACATACTGTTTTATGTTGAGAGTATATCTTCATCTTTTTACTTTCCAGCCTAGGGTCTTATTCCTTTCATGAGACTATGCAGAGCAAGTCTAATGTTTTCACCCCATGAGCATTTCAAATATTCGAAGACATTGTCAAATATTTCCTGCTTTCTTCCTCTTAATCTTAATCATGGCTCAAGATTAGTAGCCACGACTAGAGAGGCCAAGATACTAGAGAATAAAGTTCAGATTTTGCTCTTAAGATGCTTATAGATTTCTAACAGGCTACAAAAGCACTTAACTATAAAGGAAAATATGAATAAATCAGACTTCATTAAAATTAAGAACTTCTTTTCATCAAATGATACTATTAATATAAGTGAAAAGTCAACTTACAGAGAGAAAGAAGATATTTGCAATATACTATGTCTGATGAAGAACTTATATCCAGAATATATGAAGAACTCCTAAAAATCAATAAGAAGTAACATACGCGATAACAGAAAAATAAGCAGATAAATTGAACTGGTACTTCACAAATGAATACATTCAGTTGGCCAATAAACATATGAAAATGTACTCAAATTATTAATTATCAGAAAATATAATTTTAAACTACAAAATACTTCTACTTACCACAATGACTGACATTAAAACAAAATCCCTGATAATACATAGTATTGTCTTAGAGGTGGAACAACTAGAACTCCCATATGCTCTTGGTAGATTGTAAATTATGAATTGGTACTAACATTTTGGAAAATGATGGAAATATTTACTAAAATTGAACATATGCAAATCCTAGGACACAGATTTTTTCCTCCTTGCATATTCCTTAAGATGCAAAAACAAAACAATCCAAATATTCATTGACAGTAGGATGATATATTTATCAAGAGTACACATACAATGGAACACTATGTAGTAAGGAAATAACTACCTTTATATACAATAACATGAATGAATCCCACAAACACAAATTTAGTGACAGAAGCCAGACACTAGATAGTACATACTGCAATTTCACTTACCTGAAATTCAAAAACATGCAAAACAAATTGATAGTGGTAGAAGTCAGAATAGTTTATTCTGGGAGGAGATAATTATTGAAAGATGATGGGAGGGAGGCTTCTGTTTTGCTGATTTTATACTCTATTTCTTGATCTAGTGGTAGCTACTTGGATGTATTCACTTTGTAAAAGTTTGTTGAGATGTATATCTATGTATCTGTCTCTCTCTATATGTATATATGACTCATATATACATATATAGCTCATATATATATATGAATTGTATACTTTTCTGTATGTATATTAAATTTCAAAAAAATTAGAAGGAAAAATTGGCCCTAGGTGGGTCTAAAAATTCCAGTTACCTAAAATGTAGGGCTGCCATATTGTGTAATTGGTGAGTCTGTACTTTCATAATAATCACAATATAAAAATACTGAAACTTATGCTGCACGTAACAAATTAAGTTTTGTATTGGGACAGTCTGAAAAATACACAGACAGTCATTTCCTAATCCTTCTCCCCCAGTAAAAGAATTCTAGCTCATCCCTTTTTTAGCATGACAGCTGGGCAGTAAATGAGTCAATCACTGATCCAAATTTGTTTTAGACTGGGGTTTTAGAACATATATGAACTGCTCAATGTAGATTTGGCACATATCAAGCACCTAAGATATAAATTATTATCAATTTTTTGATATTTGCATCCCACTTTACTCTTGAGTTTGCTGCTAACTGAAATATCAGAGTCTCTTTCACAAATGGTACCACTACAAACCTCGTGCTTGTGCAAATTTTGAACCTATGTAGTAATTCCTGTTTTATTTTGGTACAATTTGTTCAATTTCCAGTCTTTTGAAATCTTTATGGATTGGGATTTACTTAATTTTATATTCAACATTGGTGAAAATGTTGGTCAGGGAGGACTAAAGATGAAGCCCTGTAGACCATCCTTATTAACTTCTATCTTGGCTCACAGTGATCCATTAGACCCTTTTGGACATGGTCATTCAGTCAATTATGACTAGTGCTAATGGAACTCACATCTAGTCCATGCTTATTTGGTCAATAAGAATGTAAAGATAGAAATGACATAAAATGGCTGGGCGCAGTGCCTCACGCCTGTAATCCCAGCACTTTGGGAGGCCAAGGTGGGTGGATCACCTGAGGTCAGGAGTTTGAGACCAGCCTGGCCAACGTGGTGAAACCCCATCTCTACTAAAAATACAAAAATTAGCCAGCCATCGTGGTGGGCACCCGTAATCCCAGCTCCTCGGGAGGCTGAGACAGGAGAATCGCTTGAACGCAGGAGGCGGAGGTTGCACTGAGCCGAGATCGCGCCACTGCACTTCAGCCTGGGCAACAAAGAGTGAGACTCAGTTTCAAAAAAGAAAAAAAAGAAAGAAATGACATAAAATATCTTTCATAATATTTTTAGATGTCTGTTAGATGTTTGTACTCTTATTTTAGCATGGTCATTTACCTAAACTTTGTTAAAATAGTGAAATATTTCCAAAGTCTCCTAATTTTTTTTACTGCAATCCTAACTCACAGGCAACATTTAATGTATGAATATTGCTTCCAAGAAGAGTGGTGGGATAATATGATGGCAAATTAATCTGGTATAATGAAAAATGTTATAACACTAAATTTTTTTTGTATAAAAGTGTGCTTTTCCAGGATGTTGTTTGAAGCTTCTTTACTTTTCACTTTTCTCTTTTCACCAGCAGAGGGCAGGTAAGGAAGAGAGAAGAAAATACTATAAAAGTATCTCATCCTCTATTCAATTATTTAAAACACTTCTCTGATACATTTACAAAGTGAGCTATTTTGTTTTCTCTTTAGTTATGCTATTTTGAAAATAATTGATCTAAGTATAAATTTTAATTTCTTACATATATTTGGTTTAATGAATCTCCAATGAAATTAGTACTTTGAATTTTTAATTGTTTATAAACCAATTATAAATTCAGACTTGAAAAGTCTGAATATTCTTTATATTTTGAAGTGATAAAAATGTCCCCTTTTATTTTAGGTAATTCAATTAATTAGACTTTTTCCTTTTATGGTTTTCTAATTCAATTATGGGTAAGTTTATGTGAATATTTTCCATAGACATCTTAATATAGCCATTTGGTCATTTCCTTCAACATGCAGAGTTGTTAAGCATGGTTTTCAGTTTTATTAATCAAGTAATGTATCTTATAAACATAACTGAAGGAAACTCAAATGGGATGTGATGGAGTTTTTTTTGTTTTTGTTTTTTTCAATAATATACCTTACAGGAATGTTTAAATATAGTTTTAGTAAGTATATTAGGATATTTTCTCTTGAAACTTTAAATTTAATTAATAATAAAACATCTTTTTCAAAACATTAGATGATGTGATAAACTATGTAATTCAACAGTTCAGAACAGCTTGCATGTAACCTTTGTTAAATCAAAAGTCAGGTGGCAACCTGGATTTTTGCCTTTTCAGCTTGAATAATGGCATTGTTCTGGAAGTACAGTAGTGGAGAGAGATTGAGTAATTCCTGGGAAGATAAATCCCCATATTGCTTATTCCAAGTACTAGAAATTACTTCTTTCCTTTGCTTATTGATTACCTCATCTTTAAGAATCTTTTTTTAACTGTCAAGCAAGGTTATGTATTAGGACTCCCCTTGGTCATACTAAGGAATATTTCCAAATACTGGACAAAAATGAACTTCCTCAGGTCACCTAATGAATACAAGCTTATAGTTATTATAGCTTAGAACATAGGTGTAGGGAAGAAAACAAAGAAAGGATCCCTGGGACTAAGCAAAAAGGAAATTCTTCCAATTAGGCAGAGTGATGAAGCTTCAGGCCTAGGGTTGCTGTGACAGCCTCTTTACTGATTGCCCATACGATGTCTTCCTTTTCCACTAGGCCACCATGTGTATTTATTCTACTTTTTTCTTTCTAAAATGCAACACGTTGATGTTATTTCCTTACTCAAAACCCCATACTAACTCCCTTTTGCCAATGATAGTAGGTGTGGGACTTTTCTGCCATTTCAGACTCTGAACCAAGGTCTCACTCTGATTTTCCACATTTACTCCTTCCTCTGCTTTTCACAAACCATGCAAACAGTGCGATTTCAAAAGTATGTCCCTTTCTACTCATATCTTTCTCAGTCATCTCTGCCTGTCAGAGGCCCCTTGTCTTTCTTTTTATTTAGTTTAATTTAATTTATTTATTATTATTATTATTATACTTTAAGTTCTAGGGTACATGTGCACAACGTGCAGGTTTGTTACATATGTATACATGTGCCATGTTGGTGTGCCCATTAACTCGTCATTTACATTAGGTATATCTCCTAATGCTATCCCTCCCCACTCCCCCAACCCCACAACAGGCCATGGTGTGTGATGTTCCCCATCCTGTGTCCAAGTGTTCTCAATGTTCAATTCCCACCTATGAATGAGAACATGCGGTGTTTGGTTTTCTGTCCTTGTGACAGTTTGCTCAAAATGATGGTTTCCAGCTTCATCCATGTCCCTACAAAGGACATGAACTCATCCTTTTTTATGGCTGCATAGTATTCCATGGTGTATATGTGCAGTGGCCCCTTGTCTTTCAAGATCCATTGTCAATGACATTTTCTCCTGAAGACATATCTTATTCTTAAGTGGATGATCTTTGGTGCCCTTAAGTCTCATGGCTATTTGCATCTCTAGAGTGGCCCTCATCATATTCTATTATTGGTATTTGTATATTTGTTTCTCTTTATATGCCAACTATAAACTCCTTGATAGTAGGGACTGTGTCTTGGTGTCCCCAGAGATTAGCATGATGTCCTGCAACTGGCAGAGTCATTCAGAGACACCAGGGCTCTTTGTATTTTTTCAGGCCCTCAGTATATTAAAAACTGAAAAATGCCAGGGTTACAAAATTGTGGCATATTTTAAATGTTACGTCAAAAAATGGATGTGATGAAAACACATACATGCCCACAATAATCCCCAATGTAATTGTGTGCTGCTTAAGATAATTATAGGATTTCTAAAATATTTAAGTCATGCTATTTTTAAGTTGGCATAGTCTGATAACTGTACACAAGTATAGTGTTGTGTGTTTTGCATGTTTTCTTCTTTCTGTCTTGTCAGTTTACCTCTAGGACTGTTAATCTGAGGCCTTGGCCAACAGACCCTCTGGACTCTCTATGAGGGGCCCTCACATGTAGATCTCTGAGAAAAGTTCACTGAAATGAGTTCAGTTTAATTACACACCAAAACGATGCTATATATAAATATTATACAATGAATTTCTATTTTTGTGTAATCATATTATTCAGAAATAAGGTTGAAAGTTATTAAAGTCTAATTTAATATCTAAATTTAACTTTCAGTTATTTTACACTTTGAAGGTCAGAGAACTAGATATTGGGGAAGAGTTCTGGGATACATGTGCAGAAGCTGCAAGTTTGTTACACAGGTATACATGTGCCGTGGTGGTTTGCTGCAACCATCAACCCATCATCTACATTAGGTATTAGGTATTTCTCCTAATGCTATCCCTCTCCTTGCTCCCCACCCCCCGACAGGCCCTGGTGTGTGATGTTCCCCTCCCTGTGCCCATAAGTTCTCATTGTTCAACTCCCACTATGAGTGAGAACATGCAGTGTTTGGTTTTCTGTTCCTGTGTTAGTTTGCCGAGAATGATGGTTTCCAGCTTTATCCATTCCCTGCAAAGGACATGAGCTCATTCTTTTTTTATGGCTGCATAGTATTCCATGGTGTATATGTGTCACATTTTCTTTATCCAGTATATCATTGATGGGCATTTGGGTTGGTTCCAAGTCTTTGTTATCGTGAATAGTGCTGCAATAAATGTACGTCTGCATGTGTCTTTATAGTAGAATGATTTATAATCCTTTGGATATATATCCAGTAATGGGATTGCTGGGTCAAATGGTATTTCTAGTTCTAGATCCTTGAGGAATTGCCACACTGTCTTTCATAGTGGTTGAACTAATTTACACTCCCACCAACAGTGTAAAAGTGTTCCTATTTCTCCACATACTCTCTAGCATCTGTTGTTTCCTGACAACAGAGTAGAATCACCATTCTAACTGGCATGAGATGGTATCTCATTGTGGTTTTGATTTGCACTTCTCTAATGACCAATGATGATGAGGTTTTTTTCCATGTTTGTTCTCTGCATAATAATGAGTATCCAAATAGGAAGAGAGGAAGTCAAATTGTCTCTGTTTGCAGATGACATGATTGTATATTTAGAAAACCCCATCGTCTCAGCCACAAAACTCCTTAAGCTGATAAGCAACTTCAGCAAAGTCTCAGAATACAAAATCAATGTGCAAAAATCACAAGCATTCCTATACACCAATAATAGACAAACAGCCAAATCATGAGTGAATTCCCATTCACGATTGCTCCAAAGAGAATAAAATACCTAGGGATACAACTTAACAAGGGATGTGAAGGACCTCTTCAAGGAGAACTACAAACCACTGCTCAAGGAAATAAGAGAGGACACAAACAAATGGAAAAATATTATGCTCATGGATAGGAAGAATCAATATCTTGAAAATGGCCATACTGCCCAAAGTAATTTGTAGATTCAATGATATTCCCATCAAGCTACTGTTGACTTTCTTTACAGAATTAGGAAAAACTAGTTTAAATTTCATATGGAACCAAAAGAGAGCCCATCTAGCCAAGACAATCCTTAGCAAAAAGAACAAAGCTGGAGGCATCATGCTATCTGACTTCAAACTATACTACAAGGCTACAGTAACCAAAACAGCATGGTACTGGTACCAAAATGGATATATAGACCCATGGAACAGGACAGAGGCCTCAGAAATAACACCACATATCCACAACCATCTGATCTTTGACAAACCTGACAGAAGCAATGGGGAAAGGATTCCCTCTTTAATAAATGGTGTTGGGAAAACTGGCTAGCCATATGCAGAAAACTGAAACTGGACCCCTTCCTTACACCTTATAAAAAAATTAAGTCAAGATGGATTAAATACTTAAACGTTAAGACCTAAAACCATAAAAACCCTAGAAGATAACCTAGGCAATACCATTCAAGACATAGGCATGGGCAAAGACTTCATGACTAAAACACCAAAAGCAATGGCAACAAAAGCCAAAATTGACAAATGGGATCAAATTAAGAACTTCTTTACAGCAAAAGAAACTATCATCAGAGTGAACAGGCAACCTACAGAATGGGAGAAAATTTTTGCAGTCTATCCATCTGACAAAGGGCTAATATCCAGAATCTATAAGGAACTTAAACAAATTTACAAGAAAAAAACAAACAGCCCCATCAAAAAGTGGGTGAAGGATATGAACAGACACTTTTCAAAAAAAAAATACTCATTTTTACTACCTGATTAACTAGTTATGTATTTCCCTGCACTATGAGGCACATGAAAAGTCAAATTGTATTCTCCATGACTCTCCTGAGTTAGTAACAAAGATGAATGCTTCATAAGAATTAGTATAATTTATTTTTCAAAACTAGCCTACAGGTGGAAAATGAAGAATTCTGTCACTTCAATGTATTTAGAAATCATTACCATAAGAGTGCAAACTGATATGAATACTCAATCATTCTTTGTTATTGGACAATATAGCTTAATTTTGCATAGTTAGAGGTATGGGATACCTGAGGAGCATAAATACATGAATTATGTATCTTTGTAATTCTCTTTCTAGTATAGAGCATATAAATTAGCACACCTGGGAGTAAGAACTCATCATAAGAATTACCATTGTTTATTTTTTTGACATGTATGTATTTAGATTTTTTTATGATATAATCTCATTCCCTTAGACTAATTAGTAGAATGATATGTTTCAAGCCCTACTTTGCCCAACCTTTCCTATAAAATTATTTTATAGTGAAAAGGAGAACAAGAAATGAGTTGTTATAATTCAGCAGTAAGAAAGGAAATTTGGTTGTTTAAACATTAGGCATCAAGTTTTTCTCCTACCTCCATGCAACTGAGAGATTTGATGCTTTTTCAAGGAGCAGGGTTGATTCAAGGAGCAAGGATAGAGATGGATTGGACATAAGGGGTGATGAAGTTTGAATTAATTAAATTATACTAAATGCATGTGCTCCTGAAATGTCCTCTGCAAGAATCACTTGTAAGAGATACATAATTTAATACAGAAAAACTTGAAAGATGAAGTTATTTGTGAAATTTATTATTTTAAATGTTAATTTATTTACACTTATTTAAAATGTATCACATGTTAAAAACATTTAAAAATCCATAATAGCACTAAAGGTTTTTCTATGACTGGAAGTAAGTTGTAATTTGAATAACCCATCCTCACACCTCTTTCGTATTCTCATTTTTATCCACAAATTTTTATATTCACCAAAAGTAAAAAGCATTTTGTTAACCTACAATTTGTTTTTAACTAAAGCGCACGAAAGCATTTTAAATAAATCACAATAGAACTTAACCTTGGGAAAACTGAATATCAATATGCAGATGTGATAAAAATAGGATTTTATGCAAAAAGGTGAGGACAGTTTCATAAAACTTAAGGAAAAATTTCAAGAAGACAGTTTGTACATACAAAAATATGCCTGAGGCTGGGCACGGTGGCCCATTCTTGTACTCCCAGCACTTTGGGAGGCCGAGGCGGGAGGATCGCTTGAGCCCAGGAGTTTGAGACCAGCCTGAGCAACATTGAGAGACCTCATCTCTGCAAAAAATAAACAAAATTAGCTGGGTGTGGTGGCACGTGCCTGTAGTCCCAGCTACCCAGGAGACTCAGGTGGGAGGATTGCTTGAGCCGGGGAAGTCGAGGTTGCAGTGGCCTGAGATCACACCACTACACTCCAGCCTGCACGATAGAGTGAGACCCTGTATCAAAAAACAAACAAACAAAAAATATGCCTGAAAGGATAGTTTTAATACTGCCCAGTACTTTTCAGTTCAGTAGGCATGTATATGTCCAACAGGCATCTGAAAATACACACTTATTTGTGGACAAAATCCTGTTAATTTTGTAATTGTGAAACATGCAACATAGTCCCAACCATGTCAAAGTCTCCAATGAAAATTTAAAATTTATCTTATTTGGAAGGACTATAAATTTTAATATTTATGTGCAATATTATAAAACAAAACCCACTACGTGGCTTGATTTATATATATAACCACATGGAATTTCATACTGAAGCCCAGCAAAACTTCCATTACCCTCCACATCCATAATTTATCCTTCACTCTTTCTGCCAACCACAGGTGTTGGACAATGATTTGAGGTCTTAGCCTGAACTTTTGAATGAGAGGTGCCCCATCAACTGGACTTCTCCTGAGTGTTGAAAAGGTAAGAGGGTTTTGCTTCTTTATTCACTCCTTTCTTACTATTTGCATTATAATATAACTCTCTTGGGACTCAAGGGAACAAACCATACAGTGTCTTTTGCTAAATGCCAAAAATCAAGAAGCCAGTTGAAGTTTTCAGTTCAAATTATTTCACAAGTGTTACACAGTAGAAAACCTTTCTGGTGGCTCACGCCTGTAATCCCAACACTTTGGGAGGCCAAGGTGGGTGGATCACGAGGTCAGGAGTTTAAGACCAGCCTGGCCAAGATGGTGAAACCCCGTCTCTACAAAAAATACAAAAATTAGCCAGGCGTGGTGGTGGGCACCTGTAATCCCAACTACTGGGGAGGCTGAAGTAAGGAATTGCTTGAAACTAGGAGGCAGAGATTGCAGTGACCTGAGATCGCGCCACTGCACTCTAGCCTGGGCGACAGACCGAGACTCCATCTCCAAAAAAAAAAAAAAAAAAAAGAAAAGAAAAGAAAAAGAAAAAAAAAAAAGAAAAACAACAACAAAAAAACCAAAACAACCTTTTTTTTGTGTGTGTCAGTTTGAGGTCTCTTGTTACAAATTTAAAGAAAATTAATTTTACAATTTCCTATTCTCAATGATTTTGATTTATTGATATTTTACCCTACAACAATATAGTGAAAAAGTGTGGTCATGGGATTGGTTAGACCTAATTCAGGACTACCAATACTAGATGTGAGGCAGGTGTGTTAAAGATTCTTTGGAATCTTATTTTACTCAAGAGTAAAATAGTATGTGTAGTAATAATTATTTCATAAGTATATTGAGAGCATTAAATGGGGAATAACAACCACATAAAAGGCTTAGCATATTAGAGACTTAATACAAATCAATTTCTTGCATTTTGCTTATCCTGGATATATCGTGGGTTTGCTTCAGATTGGAAAACAAGACAGCAACAAAGATCCATGTTTCATGCTTCAGTGACTTAAAATATTAGTTGTTCTGGCCAGGTGCAGTGGCTCACACCTGTAATCCCAGCACTTCAGGATGCTGAGGTAGGATGACTGCTGGAGCCCAGGAGTTTGGGACCAGACTGGGCAACAAAGTGAGGCCCTGTATCTACAAAAAATAAAAATCATAGCCAGGCATGGTGGTGTGCACCTGTGATCCCAGATACACGAGAGGCTGAAGCAGGAAGATTGCTTGACCTTAGAAGGTTGAAGCTATAGTGAGCCTTGTTTATGCCACTGCATTCCATGTATTAGTTGTTCTACAAATAAAAATATTTTACTTTCAAAACATGTTTTACTAAAAGTTTTTCAGTAAGGATGTAAAAACTATTAATGGTCAACTTTGACTACTTCCAAAATGCTTTTTTTGAGTGAAATGTTACACCTCTTTGTTAGTTCATTGCAATAATACTTAAATATTTAAAATTGAAAGTCAGTAATGGTAAATATAGAAGAATTAGAGGATAAAATGAGTGGAGATATGGAAAGGTACAGATTGAATATAATTATTTAAGTAAAATCCTTTCCTAGAGAAAATAGAAAATAGAACTTTGAGGTTGAATCTCTTTTAATGTAATGTTTTTCTCGAATCCAAGTGTTTTTACACTATACAATAGGAGTAGAAATTTGTCACCACTCTGTGGCCAAACTCACTTTTTCTTTCTTTTTTTATTTTTACATTAAAAAAAAATTTTACTTTAAGTTCCAGGATACATGTGCAGGATGTGCAGGTTTGTTACATAGGTAAATGTTTTATTTTAAATTTAATTTAACACTTTTTATTTTTAAGTCATACAACTCTCATAGCCAGTAGTTAATATTACCTTGAAAGTTTGGTTTGGTTGATGAATTGCATCCTGTTAATAATTGCTACAGATTTTTGAATAATTGCAGACCAGTTTGATGGTCCTGGGTTGGCATAAGAACATGAAGATTTACTTTTTCCTGTGAGCTTTCTTGGGATGAAGAAATTTAGTGGTTTTTTAAAATTTTTAAAGAAATATTTATTATTTTTTACATGATTTATTTCCCACTGAAAAATAAATCCCACTGGGCATAAAATGTGTTTTTTTAAGTCACAGAGTAACCCAACTTGAAGCTAGTTTTTCAGACTTAGGCAGTTCATGCTGTAAGCCCTAGATCTCATGGTCACCCTTGCAAGAGAAATATCTAATTGAAAAAAAATATGAAGAGTATTAATTTTGATAGTGCTAAAATGACATAAAGGGGTCTCACTGGGCTTGAGATATTAAGTATTAAAATTGTTAAAGGTTTAAATTGTTAGTAACTTGTTATTGCATAGAAAATGTGCCAAATGTCGGCCGGGCGCGGTGGCTCACGCCTGTAATCCTAGCACTTTGGGAGGCCGAGACGGGCGGATCACGAGGTCAGGAGATCGAGACCATCTTGGCTAACACGGTGAAACCCCGTTTCTACTAAAATTACAAAAAATTAGCCGGGCGTGTTGGCGGACGCCTGTAGTCCCGCCAACTTGGGAGGCTGAGGCAGGAGAATGGCGTGAACCCGGGAGGCGGAGCTTGCAGTGAGCCGAGATCGCGCCACTGCACTCCAACCTGGGAGACACAGCGAGACTCCGTCTCAAAAAAAAAAAAAAAAAGAAAATGTGCCAAATGTCAGTAAATAAAAAAACTTTTTTTAAATAAAAATTTACAGAAAAATTATGACGATACTACAAAGAGGTTCTGTACAACCCCCTCCCAGTTTCTCTTACTTTAACATCTTAAATTAGTATGTTACATTTGTCACAATTAGCGAACCAATATTGATACATTAGTATTAACTAAAGTCAGTGTTCCTTTTACTGGAGAATGGTGTTAGAAACTAAGGTCTGGGCACTGTGGTATGGTGGTTGCTATTGAGATGTCGTTATTTTTAGGTTCTTTCTCAGCTGACAGAGCAAAGAAATATATGTGTGTATATTAACCTATGTGTACACATACATCTATGATTATTTCGATATGTAACATCTGTATCTTTATTAAGCTAAATATGAGTTCATATGGTGTCTTCAATTCTAATCAATTACTGTATAGATTATTCTAGCCTCTTCCTCTTGCTTATCTGTAACTTCCTATTTCAAACCGTGAAAAATCTGTCTTCCACCACCTACTATCTGCTTACCTAATTTCTCATTTCCAGTTTATGTATACAGTGGTTTCAGAATTATTACATATAGCCCTGTGGGATACAACTTTGTCAACTAGAGTGGTGCTTATGTAAGTTCTTCTATCTTTAGTTTTACTGACTCTACTCATTTCCGAAGTTGCTTAGTCCAGAACATTTCACTCATACTCCTCCTAGTGAAGTTGTTTCATATGTTAGTAACACAGATTCTTTTTTTGCGGTCTGTATTCCACTTTAGGGTTCCCTCCTCTCCAATCTCCTAAATTATTATTTTTTAAATTCATATACATCAAGGTTTATTCTTTGTGCTGTAAAGTTCTATAGGTTTTGACAAATACAAAGTGTCATGTACCCATCATTACAATGTCATACAGAATCGTTTCACTGCCCTAAAAATATCCCTTGTCCTTTGCCTATTCAACCCTTCCCCTCCTTTCCCAAACTCCTGGCAACCACTGATCTGTTTATCATGGAGCTGTGTCTCTTCCAGAATGCATATAATTGAAATCATACAATATGTAGACTTTTCACCCTGGCTTATTTTGTTAGCAATATGCATTTAACATTCATCCATGTCCTTATGTGGCTTGTAGTTCATTACTTTTTACTGCTGGGTAGTATTCTATCATAGAAATATACCACAGTTTGTTTATCCATTCGCTGATTGAAGTATATCAATATACCTTGGAACATGACTGCTAGATAGTATAGTAAGACTATATTTAGCTTTGCAAGAAACTGCCAAACTGTATTTTAAAGTGGCTGTACCATTGTGCCACCAGCAACTCCTGCCAGTAATCCAGTATTGTCAGTTTTTTGGGTTTTAGCCATTCTAAAAGGTGAGTGATGGTATCTCATTGTCGTTTTAATTTGTAATACCCTAATGACAACTGATGGTGGATTTCTTTTCATATGTTTGTTTCCCATTTGTATATCTTCTTTAGTATGTGTCTGTTCGGATGTTTTGCTTACTTTTTTTAAACTGGGTTGATTGTTTTCTTTTTCTTTTTCTTTTTTTCTTTTGAGACGGAGTCTCGCTCTTTAGCCAGGCTGGAGTGCAGTGGCGCCATCTCGGCTCACTGCAAGCTCTGCCTTCTGGGTTCAAGTGATTTTCGTACCTCAGACTCCCGAGTAGCTGGGACTACAGGCGCCTGCCACCACGCCTGGCTAATTTTTTTGTATTTTTGGTGGAGACGAGGTTTCACCATGTTGGTCAGGCTGGTCTTAAACTCCTGACCATAGATGATCTGCCCGTCTTGGCCTCCCAAAGCTAGGATTACAGGCTAGGATTACAAGTAGGATAGGCGTGAGCCACTATGCCCGGCTGATTGTTTTCTTATTGTTGAGTTTTATATTCCTTTATTTTGGAATGGAGTAAATAAGCACAATAAAACTGGTTGAGAAGATAATCATTTTAAAAAATCATAATGAATTATATGATACACATTCTATTATTTCATGAGAAAAATCATGGAAGAGTCAGTTCAATATTCAGTGAATCATTAATGTGAGGATGTAAAATTTGATACACACAATTTATTGAGCACTTATCCTATGTCAATCAGTGCGCTAAATTTTTTTCTTTTATATTAACTCATTTAATTCCCACTACAGCCCTGTGTAATGGAAGCTGTTCTTCCCACCATTTTATAAATGATGAAACCTTAGATCACACTCAGTGGAAGAGTTCTAAAGCCCTATGTGGTGCTGTCTGATAGAAAATATATTTTAAAATGAGATGATCTAAGGTATGTTTACCTACAGAGCTAAAGGAAAGTATGTCTTAAATTTAATAATGAGTGATTATAGAAACAGATTACAGGAAATAGTCCATCTTTCTTGAATTATCCAAAGTGTTACAAGCCTCAAATTCATTGTTGTTTGTATGAGAACATATTTAGGTGATCGGATACAAGTATATAGTTTTTCCCAGATGTTTATTTCACATCAACTTTTTTTTCCTCTTTCCTTTCTTCAAGGCAAGTAGGATAGAATGTAATAATCAAATAGGTTTTTCCCCTGCCCCATTTTAGAGCAGTAAATAATTCCAAGAGGCATTTGCTTTGTTATTGGATAAGTAATTAACAAAAAGAATTCCTAAAGACAATTAGAATCATGACCAAACTGGGTCTTGAAAACATAGCAGTGCAATCACAGCCGATGGCTGGCTTGGTGGCTGGCGATGAGCCTGCAGCATGGGACTGGGTGTTCCACCACGGCTTGGCTGTTGTCCAGGGAGCTTTCAGTCGCTGGGGTTCCCACAGTGCCAAGCATGAGGCAGGTGCAGAAAGGATGAAGGTTTCTGTTCCCCATTAGTGTTGAGGGCATGCAGGTCGTCTGACATGAGGGGCATGAGAAGTGAAGTTCCTGCTTTGCTTTGGGTAAGGAATCTGCATTGACAGGGGCTTAAGAACCTGCTCTTATACCTCACATGTCTTAGCCTGGCCTTTGAGATGAGTAGGGAGTTTGAGTGGGAGTTTGAGTTTCCTCTTAGAGAAACAGAACTGAGTGAGGCACTTTCATTTTTTAGTTGCCTAGTACCTTTTGTTAAGAAAAAAAAAGCCAAAATGAGTGTTAAAAATTTAAAATTTTTAGATTTTAAATTTGCATTTAAAAAATTAATGCTTTTTTTTTAGATGGAGTTTTGCTCCTGTTGCCCAGGCTGGAGTGCAATGGCGTGATCTTGGCTCACTGCAACCTCTGCCTCCCAGGTTCAAGCGATTCTCCTGCCTCAGCCTCCTGAGTAGCTGGGATTACAGGCGCCCGCCACCACACCCAGCTAATTTTTGTATTTTTAGTAGAGACGAGGTTTCACCATGTTGGCCAGGCTGGTTTCGAACTCCTGACCTCAGGTGATCCACCTGCCTCAGCCTCCCAAAGTGCTGGGATTACAGGCGTGAGCCACTGCGCCCAGCCAAAATTAATGCTCTTAACATGTAAAAAGTAAAGTGCAGTGGAACTTTGGCACTTATGCAAGATAATACAACTTAAAAGATTTATAAGAATATTAACTGCTAATGAACAGTAGAGGGATCTAATTAACATTGAAAGTTACATGAAGAAAGTGTTTGTCTTCTATTCCCAACAGGGCATCTTTGTAACTATAATGACTCTTGAGAAGATTTTTTTTTCAGTCTTAAAACAGGAATGGGGGAAAAATGTAGGCCTGAGTAAGTATAAAAAAGGGAAATCGAAGGAGACTAGGGAGTTACTGTAGATTTTGCAGGGCTGAGGAAAGTCAGAATAAATACAAGAGACAATGATGCCGGTAATTTTCTTTGGGCTCAGAGAAGTAATGCTTTGCTTTGTCAGAGTTGTAGTAAAATTTAGTTCTAAGAAGCTCGTTGGAAGTTGTAGCAGAATCCTGTCTTGTTTACTATGTCCACTGCCTGGCACAGAGATGGAACACTATAAGCTTTCCAAAAACATTTGTGGAATGGAATCAGAAAGTCACTTTACTTTCCAAGATGCAATTCTTTATTTTGAAAGATAAATATTTTAAAAGTTTATAAATTTTTGACATAATTATGACATACATCCTTCCAGGCTTTTTTCAATGCTTATGCAAACATGTATATGTGACCTGTAGGTCTCCTTTTACCGAGTTTTTGGAGTACAAATAAGGTCACATCTCTTCTTAACTTTAAATGTTTAAAACATTGAAGTTAGCAAGAAGCCCAGAAACTTTTTCTAAAGAACTTTTTCTACCCCTAATTGTCCAAGAACTCCAAGTTTTCTTGGTTCAAAGAGGTAATTTCTGTTTCTAAACACTAGAAAAAGGAGAATATGAAGGATCTGACTAGTCCATTGTCACATGCCCCACCCCATTTTCTGCTGCAAGAGCCTCTGTCACCACAGCATTGTGTCACTGATGAAAATAGGTCCTCCCACAGAGTCAGATGCATCCCAGTCTATTGCTACTATTATCACCCTGTTGGAACAGATCCCTGCACAGGTCACAGCAGTTCCTGGAAGATGAAACTCATTCTCCCAGCCTTAATATCGGCCAGGAATACTTTATTCTTGGACTTCCAAAGTTGCTATAGTAGTTTCCAAAGCCCACCTAGCACCTAAGGATGGGTGAGTAAAGACAAGCTTCCAGTTTCAGCTGCAGAAACAAGAACCCATCTCCCACCACATAGTAGGTGTTGGCATTAAACTTCTCTCTTATGATGTAATGTGTTCTCCTTGGGATCTTTGGTATTTCTGTTTGCATACTTCAGTTGGGGTCATCTCAACACACCAAACAGATTCTAACTACACTGAATCTCAAAAGAAATAGAAGTAGTCTTTGTCAAGCCACAGAAAAGAGCTTGTTCTTCTTTCTTCTCCTCCTAGACACCTGCATACTTTTCATTCCTCTAATGAAGAGGGTCCATTCAATAAATTCAGAAGAAATGAAGAAAAAAATACAAGTCTAGTTTGTGATAAGTCCTTGTTTTCACCTAAACAGAGAAGCAGGAACATAAATTATATAAGGCACCTTCTCTTAATTAAACAAAAGAGTTCTATGTGGTCTAGTTACACAGAGATCACAGCGATTAACTACTCAGCTCTGGAGCCAGACAACTGGGTTTATTCAGATTCTGGCACTCTTTCTTGAATTTGGGCATGACATTTGACCTTCTGTACCTCAGTTTCTTCATTTTTAAATTGGGATGTTAATAATAAAATGTACTAACTTTATAGGGTCTTTCCTGAGGCACATAATGTAATTTAAACAACAAACAAGTATACATAACAGACATTTTTTTCTTACAAAGATGGTACCATACTAAACTTAATCTGCTTTTTTTGAAAAATTATATTTTTAGGTAAAACTTTGTAAGTTAATTTTTTTTGGGTGAAAAACATGATACAAATTTATCAATTTGATTTTGCTTCATTAGCATGATATACTTTGTTCTAGAAAGGACTTAGGCAATTTTCATACATGTCTTTAAATATAATTTTTGCACATGTAGACAAGAGTTCCAAAGTATTTTGCCATCACTTCATCAGTGTTGCCTCTCAACAGCCTTTGAAGCGAGGAGATGCCAGTCACTGTCTCAGACACAAGGATGCAGGCTGTGGAGGCCAGTGAGCCATAGTCACCGAACTGGGAATTGGCTGTCCTTTTGACCATACAGATTAATCACTGTAGTTTCACCAATCACATTGAACTTGAAGATCAATAAATGACCCTAAAACAATGAGATTTCATAGACTCTTTCTATATAGTGGAAGTTAAAGCAAATCAGAAAGGAGTCCCTAAACCTGTGAATTCTTGAATTTTAGTTTTCCAGGTCAACAAGCCTTCTTTAAGTGACTTCATGTCCCGTCCTTGGTTTTTGATCATAGACTGATATAAGAAATGACCATAAAATAAATGTTTTTGAGAAAATTATAGCTGAAAATACTGTCCATGATACCACTCAGTGATATAAGTCTCTAAACAGCAAACTCTTCCATGAATGGGGTGGAGGGAAGATGATTTTTCTTTCCAGGTGAACTTACATATTGCCTTTTCTCAGATATCAGATTATGAGAATAATACAATGGACTGGGCTTTGACAGCCAAGACTTTCAGAATTGCTGTTAGTGCCCATGTGCAATAAAATTTTTCTATCATGTCTCTCTTATTATTTCAAATGCCCTGTTTTACTGTTTTGATTACTAATTATCTATTTAGAGGGAAACAGTTATAAATAAATAATTCACTGTTCTATTTACTATGCACCCCTGCCTTTCTAAATATAACTCTTCTATGTAGCATGTAAATTATCACAGAACTCATCTCAGAAAAAATATCACTACTTTTCTTTTTAGAATTCAAATTTATAATATCTAATTCTATAGATGGCATCTGGCCTTTAGCATGATATCACCAATGAAAATTTAATCTGTGTTATGAATTCCCTTGTTTCTAGAAAAGCTTCAGCAGGAATATGAGAAGAGAACCCATAAAAACCATAAAACATTTCATGAATGGTAGCTTTAGAAAATCTTACAGGATTTGGTAGCTTTTACATTTATGACAAAGTGGTATTTTTGATATAGTTCATAATTATTTCAGTTCATTAGCAGCATTAATAAGCTCCCGTTTTGTACAGCTTGAAGATCTTTAAGACTTCCTTAATGAGAAACTACCTTTAAGCTACAGAAGACCCATCAGGGTGCCAAATTCCATCTGGACACAGTTACAAATACACCACTGTTGATGAGCTGAAAATTAGAGCAACCAAACAACAGAGCTTTAAAATGTTATTTCAATGCAAAGGGACATTTTCACCATATAAAAATAGAAGTTTGCCTCTAAATAAAAATGATTTTACAATTGCAAGAGTACTTGTTTTACCCCTTTACATTTAGTTCAAATACCAACAATTTCTTAAGGAATGAGAAATTCCAGTGTTCCTGAGAATTCTGATAGCTTTTAGAGAGTTCAGTTTTCTGTAGCATTCCATTTTGCAATCCTATACAAATTTCTAATTTATAACCAGTGGTATGTAATGATAATTTCTAATATTTATTAAGTGTTTTTTGGGTTCTAAGTGCTTTATGTCTGATATATGTATCACATTTAATTTATTTCATCCAGTGGTTCTCAACTGGGGACAACTTTGTACCTCTCTCCCCAACATATTTGGCAATCTCTGGAGATAGTCCTGGATCTCCAGATCTATCTGTCACAACCTAGGATGTATGTGGTCCTACGAGCATCCAGTGAATAGAAGCTAGAGATACTGCTGAACATTCCACAGTACAAGGGCAACCCCCACATCAAAGAATTATCCACACCCAAATGTCAGTAGTACTGAGGTAGAGAGACCCTAACTTAATCTGTTCAACAACCCTATGAGGTGATTTTTTTTTTTTTTTGAGATAAGGTCTTACTCTGTCACCTAAGCTGGAGTGCAGTGGCATGATCACAGCTCACTGCAGCCTCGATCTCCCAGGCTCAAGCCATCCACCTGCCTCAGCCTCCCAAGTAGCTGAGATCAGAAGCATGCACCACCACACCTGGCTATTTTTTTTATTTTTTGTAGAGACAAGGTCTTACTGTGTTGCCCAGGCTGATCTCAAACTCCTGAGCTCAAGCAATCCTCCTGCCTCAGCTTCTCAAAGTGCTGGGATTACAGGCATGAGCCTTGGCACCTGACCAAGGTGGGTGTATTTAACCTCACTTTCAGGCAAGGAAACAAAAGACAGAAAAGTTAAGTAGCTTACTTAAGGTCACAGAGCTAAGTGTGGTGCCAGGATTGAAAACCTAGTTCTTTATTGCTTTAGCACGGGCTATTTCCACTATACTCTGTCATGTTCAGAGAATGTTGATGTCCATCAGTGGATTCTAAATTTTGAAGGATGGAGATACTGCCTTATTCTGTACATCTGCTTTAGCACCCAAGCTCTTGCTTGGTGAAAAATTAATAGTAAACATTCATCTTTTGAGCATCTTCAAATATCCCCTTTAGAATGACATTCAACTATTAGGTCAGTAACCCCAAGAGAAAACGGTTGTTTGAGTGTATATACTGTATTACAAAATAAGGGGTGAATTCAAAGGAAAACATAAGATGCAATTCGTGCCTCCAAGGAGGTTGTAGGGAAGAGGGGTTATGAATGTATGTAAATAGAAGTTGGTGTGCGTGTGTGTTTATAAACAGAATTGTCAGACCAAACATTATTTTGGAAGCAGTAAAAGTAAACTAGAATCTGGCCTAGTCATGTCCCAGGACACCTCTTTCAAGTCCTGAAACATCTTTGTAAGACTGTAATGTGTGTTTACATCCTAGGTAATCACTGTGGCCCACTGTTGAAGAGCTGTGGCTGTTCTTACCCTTCTAGCTTAGATAAACTTATAAGCACAACCAGACTACATATATGAAGCTGAAGAGACCTTGTTTTTTTTAACGAGCTTTTCTTCCCGATAGGAATGACTATTTCTTTTCTTCTTCCACATTTTCAGGTTTTAGTGTACTTGTGATTGCTACCCACTTATCACTATTAAAGTCTACTCAGGAGAGAATCTGAGAAACACTCTCAAATTAAGTTGAACATGATGGATAAGTAAAGTATTGTGAAAGTTCACTCTCATGATTTCTAATGGTGAAACCTGGCAGGGTGACTAATCTTTGACGAGAAAGTTATCACTTATAATCTTTCATATATTGAGATCATTTGTAAGAAGCACCCAGCACATTGCTGCTGAACACAAAGTAGGTATTAAATAAATGTTGGCTTCCTTTTCTCCTACTCCTCCTTGCTCTTCTTTTTAATATACCTTTAAAATGATGCCACAGAAATGGCCACCCAGTCTTCTATATTTAAGGTCAGTTCTTGCATTAGGACATTCTATAGGGGAAGTATGTGTAGTCAGTCATTAAATGCTTGGGCTCTGGCCACAGATTGTTTAGGTTTAAATCCCAGTTTCCTCTTTTATTATTAATTGTGCAACTTGCTTGGGAAAACATGAAGCTTGTTTTTCCTCAGGTTCATTATCTGTAATATATAGTGAATGAAGAAGTTTCCTGTCCCATGAAGGTGTTGTAAAGATTTAAAAAAGCAAATTAGGCTGTGTATTTGTCATAATAATTGGCATATATGGTAAGTGACCAACAACCATAAGGTATTATAAAATTGTTATAAAATGATATGAGCTATCATTGAGCAGCATGAAAGAAGAGCTTCACTGTTTCACCTACTATCACCCTGGCCCATTAATCTCTTTCCTGTTCCTGACATTTCAGAGATACGTTTAGGATTTCAATCATGACCTTAAGCCACATTTGAACAATTTTCTGGTGGATAAGTCCTCATTCCCACATTATGTATGTACCTAGATGCAAATCCTGAATATCATGTCGCAATTAGTGCATTTGGACATGCTTGCTAACTGTGTTAAAGCTCTGAATAATGGTAAAGTTTTATTTCTACCAAAACAAATTTGGGCTGTAATGTTTTATGATAAAAATCTGTGGTCTTCCTATGTACATGTGTGTGTACATGCTTAAAATGCAATGTTATAGTTAAATGTAATTCATTAAAAGTATGTCACTCCAGTGGCTACTTAGTTTGGCTACTTGGTTTCTAGATTTCTGCTTTCCTGTTTCATTGTTAAACAGGTCTAGAAGTTATTATTTCATGAAACTAATATGAGGAAAAAGACTATGTTGATATATAAGTGACATTATATAAATACATGAGGGATGATTTGATTAGAAGCAGTATTACACAGTGATAGGAGTAATGGTTTAGAACTAGACTCAGGTTTGAATCTTAGCTCTATCATTATAGGCATTTACTTAACTTTTCTTGTTTGCTTACTCAACTGAAAACTGAAGATAATAACACCTATTTACATGGTTGTTGTAAGGGTTATATGAATAATGTCTGGCAAATAGTAAGAACTCAAGTAACTGTTTCACTTTTTCCAGAAGGAGATTGACTGAAAAATATTTGGAGTCTCCTCCAGCCATATTCCTTGGTCAGCTTCTATGATCCTCTTTGGAGCTTAATTCTTAATCCCTTTATTTTCACTTGCTTGTTGATAACAAAGAAGAACTAACTATTAATTTATTTCAAAATGCATGTATTATATTTGATGGACCACACTAACAGTTATAAACCAAACAACAGATTGGGAATGGGGAAGTGGATGTGGTGAGTTCAATCACATGTCTGGGAAAGTCAATAGTGAAGACAGAGTCTCACAATTTTTTGTCATAATGGAGAGATGAAAACACAGGTAGAGGATTTCAAACAACAGAGTGGATGGTGAGTTAAAAATGCTGAAGTTCTTTCCTGGTGTCTAACTTAATGCAATGTGGTTTATCTCTTTGCTCTTTTCTCTACTATTCAAATTTAGGATAATAAAGATTAAATGTTTCTAAATCTTACTTTACAATATCAAGAAAAAAAGGTATGCTTTTGCCCACTGAAGGGCAAAGCAGAGCTATGAAAACCTGCTGAACACATTCTTTATTTTCAACACAGGTTCTTGTCTTTCCGTCATGAAATGCACATTTTATTTGTACTGTATTTGGGTGACCACAAGTCAACAACAAGATAATTCACAAGACCCTTGCCTTAGATGTGTCGGCAATAAAGTAATCAGGCCAAAATTTTTACTTTCCTTTGAATTTTTCAATTCAAACACAATGTGTGCTTGCTTTTACACAGTAGCGTTCAGGGATTAGAGGGTTGGCTCTTTAAAAACCGTCAGAGACACAGGCAATCCTACACAAAATTCTCAGAAGGCAGGCGCCGACGCCTGGGAATGCCCAGATGCCCCTCAGAGAGTTGAAGATGGCGTTTCTCTGAGTCAGGTCAAAGTTAACACGTTACCTTCGCTTCAAAGACTGCTTGGATTCCTTTCGGTGGATTAGTCAAGATGTTTTGCTGACTGAGACTAGGAAATCTATAGGAGGGCGGGTTAGTTTACATTGTTCCTTGTCATTATCGCTAAAACACTCCAAAGCCTTCCTTAAAAATGCGCACTGGGCTAAAAAGGATAGACAAGGAACACATCCTGGGCCGGTAATTACGCAAAGCATTATCTCCTCTTACCTCCTTGCAGATTTTTTTTTTTCTCTTTCAGTACGTGTCCTAAGATTTCTGTGCCACCCTTGGAGTTCACTCACCTAAACCTGAAACTAATAAAGCTTGGTTCTTTTCTCCGACACGCAAAGGAAGCGCTAAGGTAAATGCATCAGACCCACGCTGCCGCGGAACTTTTCGGCTCTCTAAGGCTGTATTTTGATATACGAAAAGCACATTTTCCTTCCCTTTTCAAAATGCACCTTGCAAACGTAACAGGAACCCAACTAGGATCATCGGGAAAAGGAGGAAGAGGAGGAAGGCAGGCTCCGGGGAAGCTGGTGGCAGCGGGTCCTGGGTCTCGCGGACCCTGACGCGAAGGAGGGTCTAGGAAGCTCTCCGGGGAGCCGGTTCTCCCGCCGGTGGCTTCTTCTGTCCTCCAGCGTTGCCAACTGGACCTAAAGAGCGGCCGCGACTGTCGCCCACCTGCGGGATGGGCCTGGTGCTGGGCGGTAAGGACATGGACCTGGAAGGAGCGCGCGCGAGGGAGGGAGGCTGGGAGTCAGAATCGGGAAAGGGAGGTGCGGTGCGGCGAGGGAGCGAAGGAGGAGAGGAGGAAGGAGCGGGCGGGGTGCTGGCGGGGGTGCGTAGTGGGTGGAGAAAGCCGCTAGAGCAAATTTGGGGCCGGACCAGGCAGCACTCGGCTTTTAACCTGGGCAGTGAAGGCGGGGGAAAGAGCAAAAGGAAGGGGTGGTGTGCGGAGTAGGGGTGGGTAGGGGGAATTGGAAGCAAATGACATCACAGCAGGTCAGAGAAAAAGGGTTGAGCGGCAGGCACCCAGAGTAGTAGGTCTTTGGCATTAGGAGCTTGAGCCCAGACGGCCCTAGCAGGGACCCCAGCGCCCGAGAGACCATGCAGAGGTCGCCTCTGGAAAAGGCCAGCGTTGTCTCCAAACTTTTTTTCAGGTGAGAGGGTGGCCAACCGAGCTTCGGAAAGACACGTGCCCACGAAAGAGGAGGGCGTGTGTATGGGCTGGGTTTGGGGTAAAGGAATAAGCAGTTTTAAAAAAGGTGCGCTATCATTCATTGTTTTGAAAGAAAATGTGGGTATTGTAGAATAAAACAGAAAGCATTAAGAAGAGATGGAAGAATGAACTGAAGCTGATTGAATAGAGAGCCACATCTACTTGCAACTGAAAAGTTAGAATCTCAAGACTCAAGTACGCTACTATGCAGTTGTTTTATTTCATTTTTCTAAGAAACTAAAAATACTTGTTAATAAATACCTAAGTATGGTTTATTGGTTTTCCCCCTTCATGCCTTGGACACTTGATTGTCTTCTTGGCACATACAGGTGCCATGCCTGCATGTAGTAAGTGCTCAGAAAACATTTCTTGACTGAATTCAGCCAACAAAAATTTTGGGGTAGGTAGAAAATATGTACTTAAAGTATTTATTGTTATGAGACTGGATATATCTAATATTTGTCACAAGTAAATGATTCTTTAAAAATTGAAAGCAAATTTGTTGAAATATTTATTTTGAAAAATGTTACTTCACAAGCTATAAATTTTAAAAGCCATAGGAATAGATACAGAAGTTATATCCAACTGACATTTAATAAATTGTATTCATAGCCTAATGTGATGAGCCACAGAAGCTTGCAAACTTTAATGAGATTTTTTAAAATAGCGTCTAAGTTCGGAATCTTAGGCAAAGTGTTGTTAGATGTAGCACTTCATATTTGAAATGTTCTTTGCATATTGCATCTACTTTGTTCCTGTTGTTATACTGGTGTGAATGAATGAATAGGTACTGCTCTCTCGGGACATTACTTGACAGATAATTACCCAATGAATAAGCATACTGAGGTATCAAAAAAGTCAAATATGTTATAAATAGCTCATAAATGTGTGTAGGGGGGAAGGAATTTAGCTTTCACATCTCTCTTATGTTTAGTTCTCTGCATGTGCAGTTAATCCTGGAACTCCGGGGCTAAGGAGAGACTGTTGGCCCTTGAAGGAGAGCTCCTCCCTGTGGATGAGAGAGAAGGACTTTACTCTTTGGAATTATCTTTTTGTGTTGATGTTATCCACCTTTTGTTACTCCACCTATAAAATCCGCTTATCTATTGATCTGTTTTCCTACTCCTTATAAAGTCAAAATGTTAATTGGCATAAATTATAGACTTTTTTAGCAGAGAACTTTGAGGAACCTAAATGCCAATCAGTCTAAAAATGCAGTTTTCAGAAGAATGAATATTTCATGGATAGTTCTAAATACTAATGAACTTTAAAATAGCTTACTATTGATCTGTCAAAGTGGGTTTTTATATAATTTTCTTTTTACAAATCACCTGACACATTTAATATAGGTTTAAAAATGCTATCAGGCTGGTTTGCAAAGAAAATGTATTACAAAGGCTGCTAAGTGTGTTAAGAGCATACTCATTTCTGTTCTCCAAAATATTTCATAAGGTGCTTTAAGAATAGGTATGTTTTTAAAAGTTAAGTTCCTACTATTTATAGGAACTGACAATCACCTAAAATACCAATGATTACAAACTTCCTTCTGGCCTTCTGGACTGCAATTCTAAAAGTGTAAAAAACATATTTTCTGCATTAAGTTAGGCAGTATTGCTTAGTTTTCAAAGTGGTAGGCTTTGGAGTCAGATTATTTTGATTCAGATCCTACATCTACTGTTTAGTAGCTCTGTTGCCTGAGGCAGGTCCCTTAACATCTCTGTGTGTGACTTGACCTTTAAAATTTGGAGACTGTCATAGGGGTTAATCCCTTGAGAAAATGAATGTGAAAAGTTAGCCTAATGTTAACTGCTATTATTTTGGATTACCATATTTTCACATTCATCACAGTACATGCACCTTGTTAATATAAGATGCTCAATTCATCTTTGAGTATAATTTTGTAACTCTCAATCTGGATATGCAATGAGTGGGCCTGTATGAGAATTTAATTTATGAAAAATTGTGTTTCACATGGCCTTACCAGATATACAGGAAACACTCCACATGTTTCTATTGTATGTTGTTAAATGCCTTAGAATTTAACTTTCTGAATAGGATCCCTTCAGTTTGAGAGTCATAAAAGAGTAAAATTATTATGGTATGAGTTATAGATTGTATTGAATATCTCTTTATATGTCTAGGTTTTTTCATTGGAAAACCAAAAAAGTTTGGAAAAAAATCTAAGTTATTTCTTACTTTCTTAATTTTGTGTGGATTTCACATCAAGTATAAAATTTGAAGAACATCTGAACTATCATAATCCATATATATATATATATATATAATAAACATAATCTAAGAGAGAATTTCACCATGAAAAATTCAGGTAGTTCATGACTATCACAGCAAACAAGTACATTAAACTGAAACTTTTATGAAAATAACATTTATGAAATAGGAAGCTATTTTTAAACTAGAAGTGATATATTAGCATATAATTTATAATTCATATACAAGTGGGATTGATTTATAAATGGTCAGCAACAGAGATTGTGCTATTTAATTTGGGAAAATTTTTTAAATTTACATTTTCTCACAACTTTTAAGGTAGTTATTCAGTTTGTTCCTCTCTGTCTCTTCTCTCATGCCCTGAATTTTTCATATTTCGTTTAGTTGTAAGAGTGTATATCAAACCATGTGTCACGTGACATAACTTGAATTTTCGTCGTGATATCTGTGCTATGTCTAGGTCTATACTGAGGAATTGTGGGAACCCCATAGAATCCAAGTATACAGTGCCACTGATTTCTTACAAGGGATGTGGGGTCTCCTGTAAACTCTGCAGTTAGTCTCAAGTAAGACCAAAGAGTAAAATATTGTTAGGATCTAAGGTGGAAATTCAGCAAAGAATCACATAGTCTAAGTCTCGAGTTTAACAGTAAGATAATTTGAGATACTTTTGTAATTATTAAACACAAAGTAATGAGATATTTTAAAACAAACAAATACACCTGAATTTATATATCAGAATAGGTATGGTGGTTCAAAATAGCTATCTAATAAAAACCACACTCGTATTCTAAACATTTGCCTTTGATCAAAATAATTTTGGGTCTCTTATTATGAAATTGCCTTTCTAAATAATACATAAATTTCTTCTCATAAGTATATATTAGCCACATTATTTTATAGTTATTGTTTTATATTCATAGCTTGCTTTAGATTAAAAATTATATTACCCAGTCTGGTCTCTTGGACTTGCTTCCAAGTGACTTTTGACTGTATCACAAAATCAAATTCACTCTGAAAATATAAAGATTTTTCATCATAATTTCCTTTGTTAACAGCCAAGTGCTACCTAATTTTAGGTGTTTTCATTAAAAAAAAAATGCATTGCAAACTTTAAAGACAATTCTTTTGTTTGTTTATTTTTAAAAGACAGTCTCACTCTGTTGCCCAGGCTAGAGTGCAGTGACACAATCATAACTCACTGCAACCTCCACCTCCTGGGCTCAAGTGAGCCTTCCATCTTGCCTCATGAGTAGCTGGGTCTTCAGGTGTACAGGTGTGTACCACCATGCCTGGCTAAATTTTTTTTTTTTAAGTTATATAGAGACAGTATCTCACTATGTTGCCCAGGCTGCTCTTGGAGCTCCTGGCCTCAAGTTATCCTCCCACTCAGTCTCCCAAAGTGCTGGGATTACAGGCGTAAGCCACCTCACCCTGTCAGCCTAAAGACAGTGCTTAATGAAGAGAAATATAAGTGCTTTGAGCAATGGAAGTATAATTAAAATTATACTATGAAAGATTTATAAAGATGACCATTTTGAATGGGACCACACTTATTTGGTTATATAAATTATGATACACTATTAAAAATTCATCATGATGATTTTGTATTTACATTTTATTTCCATGTTTGCAATTTGTGAGGAAAGCTAAAATTATGGCTAAGCCATAAATATTTTTGCAGTTTGTTGAGGGTGTTTGTAAAAGTGTTGCCAAGGAAGACCAGTTGGCTACCCAAACAAGGGTTTAGTCTAGGTCTGATCAATACATACGCATTATCTCAGGTTTGTCTATCAGAAAAACCTTAGGTTATCCAAATCAAAATAAAATAGATGCATAAAACAAAGGCCAATATGTGTTGAACAGTTATATTGTGATATACAACTGCCAAGCATTCCCGATTACCATGAGTCCATTTAGTCAATCCATGGGCAAATGCCATCAATGAGGACAGCCCAGGGTTTCCATATTCTCTCTTGGCTTTACATCCTATAGGAATTGGAGGGGCCCACCTCTGGGATAGGAGCCCTTCTGTCTTGAACAATGTTATCTGAACACTAACAAATGTTGACTTTCTACACCAGTCCCTCAATAGTCTTTTCTATTTATCTTCCTTTTGCTGACCATGTTTTGTTATTACACAGTTGAGATTTTTCAGCTGGGAATCTGTGTTAATTTTGTATTAATTTTGATTAGCTTAACTCTCAGAGTTCTAAAAGTACCTCCTGTACCTGATATATGACAAAAATTATAATTACATTTATTTATATATAAAATATCTTTGTATATGTAAAGTATCTTTGTATATATAATTATATAATTGTTTCTTTTAGTTAATTTTGCAAATTTTAAAAAGTTCTCCTTTGTTTTGAAGTTTATTCCTATAGTTTTTTATATGCTAGTTAAATTATTAATCACTTGATTCAAGTAATATTCTTATATACTTATAAGGAATAGTGTAGTTTTAATATTTAATTCCTTGCTAAAGAGAGAAGTGGAATCTATTTTTCTTAGCTACTTCATCAATATTTTATGTTTGATGTGACAGTCAAAATATCCCTCAGAGCTAACTGTTACACTAGGGAAATCACGGTTTTCCAGTTTTCCATTTATGTTTTATGGGAGGGAGTGGAACTTAGTGTAATAATATTCAATACATAAATGTTAACACTTGTTTAAAGGTCCTTGAGTGAGTACTGCTATAAAATGCATTATTATTGCTAGTGTCATTTCACAAGAGTCTATAATTTCAGTGTGATAGAGCTACTATATAAGTATAGTATTGCAAAACCATCAGGAAGGGTGTTAACTATTTAGCATGCAGTTATGTGTTGGTTGTCAAAACGTTAAAAACATCTCTGACTCAGCAGCAATTTTGGCAATTTTGATCCTGCTGCATCTGTGTAGGGCATCTTCCTGGAGAAAAACCTCTGAGATGCAATGAGGTCAAAAGGGGAAAACAGACTATGATAAAGATCAAGTTGTTTGGAGATCTTGTAGAAAGATTAATTTACAAATATGTCAAGTGCATTATCCTGGAGGAAAACATTGCTATTTCTATTGGTTCTCTTCAGAGCTCTAGAATCAATTTACCACATAGTTGTTTCAGTGTGAAATTAGCATTACAAAGTGGCTTTACCGTAGGGCTTTGTGTCAGCAAAGAGCTTAGGCTTCTTTTAGCAAGAAGCTTGTAAAAATTTAATTTACTCTTAGATTGCTTGATGTAGAGAATTACATTCCTACAGAGCTCTGAAAAATCTTTTTTCAGAGTTTTTCACAGCTGTATTCAAGTTGCAAGGCTTGTCAACTTTGCTATTTTTCTGTGCAGCTCTGTTAACTTATTATCTTTTGACATAAATTATGATTTCAAATTGTAAAGCTCTGGATGTCAGGGCCTTTTCTAATTTGTTTAGTATGATATTCAGACCATTTCTAGACTCTTCCATGGAACAATTTAATAAAGATTTTTTTGTGATGTTAATGAGTTCATGGTGATCAACCCTAGAGACCTGTGTCTATTGTAGATCGATGACATTCAACAGTCCTGCAGTGCTGGCGTCATTTTGATAAAAAGGGGTCAAAGCAAGTGGGACTGTGGGCAGATTTTTAATGCTTAGAACAATTATTCCATCGAAGTTTTCTTGTGTCCCTTCTGCCTTAGCCTTTGTAGGATAGCATGCTTGCTAATTTCTTGCTCATGGGGTAAGGAAATGAAGATTTTTGCTAGGTCCGTAGGATTATTAGGACTCTCAGGCCTGAAGCTATGCCTGGATATAGCCAGAAAACTCTCCCATAGCTTGCTCCAAGGAGCTGAGATACAGCAGTACTTCCTTTGTAGGTCATGATTCTGGGTAACTTGGAAGATGACCTCATTCATATTCTGTATTCTATGTGAGACGTTAAGAAGGTAGAGGTGGCCAAGAAGGAAATTGTTGCTGCCTTTATGGAACAAATTATCTGAAACCCAGCTTTCTTGAGGGCTTCATAGAAGTACTCAACTGGGGCACTTAACCCAGTCTAAGGCTGGTCAAGGAAGGCTTGCTGGGGGAAGTGTCTTTTGTATTCACACCTAAAGGAGGTTATTCAATAGAATTATCCAAAGAGGGTAGGGATGGGCTAGGAAAAATTTAAACAGATAGTGTGGAAGACTGACAGGATAAGTAAGCATGGCACCTTCAAAGTATCCTGAGAAGTTCCCTATGACGGGAACATAAAATGTGTGACAGAGATTTGTGGGAGATGGGTCTGGAAACTCTAGCAGGGGCCAGCTCGTAAGGGGGCTTTGTAGGCTTTGTTTGGGCTTTATCATACTGGAAGTGAAAAGCCATGGCTTTTAAACAGGAGAGGGACATAATCAGTTCATATACTGTTGCAGTTTTGTAAAAGAAAAGATGAGCTGAAAGAGTGGCCATGGTGGAGGTGGGTGGGGTGGGGGGGAGGGGGCGGGGAGAGAGAGAGAGAGATTTGAAAGACATTTAGGAGGTAAAATCAACTGGTTTGGTAATCAATTAGTAGTTGAAGGTGAAGGAAAGAGAAGAGTTAAGGATAACATCTATATTTGTTGATTTGGATAATAGAGGGGACAGTGGTGCTGCTTATTGAATGAGAAAATTTAATCGGAGAAGAAGGCATGGAGTAGGAGTGCAGACCTATGTGACTCTACTTCTCTCAAAACCAGAAACGGAAAAGATGTATATGGCTCAGGGTTAGGTAATATGGTTATTTGAAAATGTATTAAAGTGATTTAGAGCTTAGTCTTAGGTCAGAGATATAAGATGTCTGAGGTGACAGTTTTATAAATATGTAGAGTGCCCACTTGTTTGGCCTTATTGTAGCATAGTGTGACCTGAGAGTGTTAGGAAGAAGCAGCTGAGTTCTAGGGACAGTACTGGTTAAATTCTACTTAGAAATTATACTTACAACTCTCCTATATAACCCTCCTATATAACCTGCTAACTGATGTCTGAACCTCCTGATAACTTCACTCCTTTAGGCAGTGCTTTTCACATCATGGGACACAACGTATGAGAGATCATAGAAATTCAATGTGATATGAAAATCTGCTTGGGACTTCAGATATTGTCTCCAGTGATTGAATAAAAATAGGAGCTCACCTACTATGATGAGGTTTCTGTGTGTGTTAAAAGAAGGTTTTCATTACTTTTGAAAAGGTTATGTATCCTTGTTTTATGTTAAAACTTTGAGCTTTGTTAAATATGCAGAGTTCTCTTTCTTAGCATGGCCTACAGAGGTGCAACTACCTCCTACCTGACTTCACATCTACTCCCAAATGCCTAGTGAAGGCTTAATAATTTCAAAAAGGGACTCTAGAATTTCATTTGGTACCAGTCAGACAAATATGTGAAAATTAAGCATTATAGGCAGAATCCCAGGGGTACTGACAGCTGTGTTAAGAGGTGATTCAAGGGCCAAACCTTAGAGTCCAGCATTGGTTATGGGTGTGACAAGAAAATGAAGCCTATATTGGCTGGGATTAGCAACCACAGTTCTAGAGGAAGCAAGGTGGAGAAGCTATATAGGGGGCTCCCTTTGTACGTTTTATTTATTTTAAACATCTCTATAAACTCTAGAAATTAAAACAACAATACCAACACAAAAGCATCACTTTTTTGACCAAAGACCAATTGCTATACTTTTTTGTGTAAAGGGCTAGATAGTAAATATTTTCAACTTTGTGGGTCACATAAGTCTCTGCAATAGACAATATGCAAACAAATGAGCATGGCTGTGTTTCAATTAAACTTTATTATGAACATTAAAATTTGAATTTCATATAACTTTTACATGTTGCAAAATATTCTTTATTTAAATTCTATTGCAATATGCTTTAAAAGATACAGTTTTTAGTCTTTCTAAGTTTAAAATAAAATCTAGAAAAAATTTTAAGTCTTTTATAACTGAATAATTTTAAAAGTAAGTGAAACATTTAGACATGCAAAATGGACTTTTCAGAAGAAAATGGTAGCTTAACAGTTATTAGATTATTGTCCAGAATAATTTTTGACTTATAAGCCTCTGTTGACCATTTCATTGCCTCTTTTTTTGGAATATGCATCTTTTAATGTGTCCTTCAAGACAAAGCCCCTATCTTATCTATCTTGTGTCTTGCATTTTCCCAGGGCAATGTTTTTCACAATTTTTTAAAAAAACAATACTATAATCAATTTTCAAATAAAATTTTCCATGGGACCGCAGTGTATACAAATAGCAGTGACAATAAAAGATAATAACTCTCCCATAAATACAAAGAAACAGTTAACCTAGTGCTCTAAAGTAAAGGCTACAGTGATTTTATATAACATTTATATGTAATTTTCTTGATCCTACATGCTTGTGTTTTTCACAGTGTTGCGTTTCTGAAATCGAGATGCCTTTTATAATTGATGTCAAAAGAAACTTGTCAGCCACCAGGCCCAGGAATAAGTTGTAATATGGGAACTTAGCAATACATAAAGGTATATATACTCCTGTGACCTCAGCTGAATTATTTGCATTGGTTGCATCCCACAAGGTTGACTATTAAATAAATTTAGTTTGTTGCTTGAAATTTCTTGGGATAAATTACTTTGTGATCTAGTTTTGAAAAAAAAACAGGTAATATTTAGTCTGAAGTTTGTCTGACATACTAAGCAATGTAATTAAAGTAGAAGTCACCTAAGCTCAGCACTTTATTATGCCTTGAAATTATACTGCCTGTCCTACAGGTGAAGGTGTTATGAATGCAGTTTGTCACTGTAACTCTATTCATAGCTCTGAAAGGCTGAGAGTGACTCAGAAGAATATTTTTGCTCTGAATATGAAGAACGCTTAGACTAAAACTTTAATTACGATGCTGAAGAAGAAAGTGGTAGGTGATTGCATGAATAAGTACGTAATATTGTTAATTTCTAAAAACTGTGTATAGTTAATGTAGTGCTTCTTTTTGGAAAGGCTATTGTTAAATTGATGGTAAATTCTATAACCAATATCACCTTAAAGCAAGTACGCATGATAAAGTATTATAAAACCATGATATATCATATGTGGCTTATTATTGTTCCCTGAGTGTTGTACAACTCTGTTATGCTGTGATGAAACCTCATGCAAACAGGTATGTCAAAGATATGATGGGCTGTTAACTGAGCTTGGCCCACATATGGTGTAGTGACATGCTCACTAATGCAGTGCAGAGATAACCAATAACAGATCATAACAGGTTTAAGTATGTTCAAGGAGATGTCAGCAGAAGCTTTCCTACATAGTGAATACTAAACAAGCCTGACAGCCCAGGATCATGTTCGGATCAATCTAGTGTGCTAAAATTAACATATAGTCCTACATTTGAGAATGTGTGATTTTCTTGGTTCCTATCTATAAAATAATATTTTAAAATACATACATTTCAAATCAGAAGTTGGTGAATTCACTGAAATATTTCTAGAGAACACTAGGTATTGGGGCTCACAGTGTGAAAACCACTGACTTAATTCTTCCCGCATCTTGGTTGTTCGTGATCTTCCTTTGTGTCCCTCATTCCAGCCATTTGTATCCTTAGAAAATGATCTCATATTCTACTTCATCTTTATCTTCATTGTCAACTGTCAGGTAGCAATATATGATGGAAGAAGCATGTACTTTGGAATCAGACAGACCTGGCTGGAATCCTAACTCTGTCACTTATTAACAATGTGATCTTAGGCAATTTACTTAATCTCTCTGAACCTCAGCTACTCTCATCAGTACAATGAGTTATCCTTATCTTTACATGGCACAGTATTATTATGATATCAAAAATTCATTGAGTATTTACTCTGCATATTAGTCAAGGTTCTCCAGAGAAGTAGAACCAATGATACACACACACACACACACACACACACACACACACAATTTATTATAAGGAATTGACTTACATGATTATGATGGCTAACAAGTCCAAAATCTGCAGTATGGGTCAGCTGGCAGGAAACCCAGGAGAGTCAATGTTCCAGTTTGAGTCCGAAGGCAGTCTGTTGGGGAATTTCATCCTTCTCTGGGAGGCCAGCCTTTTTGTTCTATACTGGCCTTCAACTGATTGGATGAAGTTCACCTTTATTAGGGAGGGCAATCTGCTTTACCCAAAGTTTACTGATTTAAATGTTAATCTCATCCAAAAACACCCACCCAGTTGACACATAAAATTAACCATCACTCTCTGTAAGCACTTTCTATGCATTAAGTGATAGCAAATAATGCCAGACATAGGGTGTCTTTAATAAATGGTAAGCACTGTTATCAGCAACAATAGGATTATTATAATTAGCACCTTTTCATCTTTCTGTCTGGGCTCTGAGAAAGTACCTCTCTTCTCTAAATTTATCCCTCCTTTCCTATGAATTAGACCCAGTGCTTTCTCTGAATTATGAAGGTCACACTCCTACAAATGCCCCTTCCCAATTCCACATCTGTCGGCTTTCTTTGCCATTGACTTTTATCTCTAGCTTTTAAATTTACAGGCATATGTCAGTTAACAATGGGAATGCGTTCTGGGTAATATGTCCTTAGGCAATTTTATCATTGTGAGAATACTATAGAGTATACCTACACAAGCCTAGATGTCGTATAGCCTACTACACACCTAGGCAATATGACATAGTCTTTTGCTTCTAGGCTACAAACCTGTACGGCTTGTTACTATACTGAATACTGCAGGCAGTTGTAACACAGTGGTATTTGCATATCGGAACATGTCTAAACACAGAAAAGGTGCAATAAAAATACTATGTAGTGATCTCATGGGACCACCATTGTATATGCAGTCTGCTGTAGACTGAAATGTCATGCAGTGCATGACTGTATCTTAAATACTCAAAAGTATCACCTTTGTTTGTCCCCTTGTGTGCATCATCCTAACGTGGAATTTCTCTGTTGATTAGGGCCAGTGTATTAGTTTGCTAGGGCTACCATAACAAAATACCACAAATTTGGTGGCTTAAATAACAGGAATTTATTATCTTATGGTTTTGAAGACTAGAAGTACAAGATCAAGGTGTTGGCAGGTTTTTCTTCTAAGGGCCATGAGGAAGAGTCTATTCCATGCCTTTCCCCTACCTTCTGGTGGTTTGCTAGAAATCCTTGGCATTCTTTGACTTACAGAGGCATCACTCTGATCTCTGTTTTCATCTTCACATGGCATTCTCCCTGTGTGCCTGTCTCTGTGTCCAAACTTCTTTACTATTAATATAAGGATACCAGTCATATTGGATTAGGGTCTACTTTAGTGACCTCACTGGAATGTTATTACCTCTGTAAAGATCCTATCTCTAAATAAGGTCACATCCTTAGGTACCGGGGGTTAGGACTCAAACATACCTTTTTTTGGGGAAACACAATTCAACCTATAACAATCGATAACAGTCTTTAGGAGCAGAATGTGATATGGAAGTAATTTGAGACCATAAAGTATATACATGTAGGGAGTTAATCGATGAAACCTTTTGAAAGCCATATATACCTCATGTATAGTGGTCCATAAATAGCATGGAGACATTGCAGAGGATGTTAAGTGATATGATACAGGAACAATCCAAGAAGGTCATAAGAAAAAGGACCTTTTGCTCTTGAGAGGACTGAAGAATGACTTTCCATTTATGAAATTTTGGTACATGTCCACTAAAAATAGGATGAAGGCCAAACTTAGGAAGAATATTTTGATAATGGAGAAGGTTGCATATAAAAACATTTTATTGAGGACAATTAAATAATGTTGGCTGGAAGTTTTAGGATGATCATCTTTAGGACTCAGAAAAAGAGAAGAAACATTATTAAAGAATGGTCCCTGAACAAGTATAGGCACCCTCACATTTGCATTGCATTTACTATAGAATTGAAAAATGTTTTGACCTTTTTTTTTTGGCTTTTAATATATTTGACCAAGAGTAACAGCTAAGCAATACCTATTTGCAATCAGTGTCCTCATGTGGGCTCTAAACATATCATGTTTGTGTAATTAATTGATTGACCCATTAATTTGTTCAATTTCTGCTCTGTTCCAGGCACTGAACAACATGATGGAGATAAAAGATAAATATTACACCTGCCTTGTCCTCAAGAAGTTAGTCTTCTGAGGGAAAGAAATTAGCAAACAAATTGTAATCTCAGTTATGTGCCATGTTCCATGCTGGGCACAGGGGATACAGTAGTTTAAAAAAAACACAAGATCTATAAGGTGTTTCTTCTTGTGGACCTTACAGTCTAGGGTGCTTGGAAACATGGGGCATTGGCAGACAAGTTAATACACATTTTGTGGTAAAGGCTCAGGTAGAAGAAGTACAGGATAGAATAGAGCACACCATGGGGAATTAATCTAGACTTCAGAGAGGCTCACACATACATAATTTATGTGTGACTATTTCAGTGCATTTGAGGTTTCTTGGAAATAGAGGTTAGGTTTTATTTTAAGGAAGTTACCATTTTTTTTTTCAGTGTGATGTGGTTGAACCAAAGAATGCCATGCCCAGTGATGGTAATAGGATAATATTTTTAAAAATTAAGAGCCACCTAATAAATCAATAGTTTCATTCAGCGGGAGCTCCTGCAGAGTTCAAAAAGAAGAAAGTCTGGCACAGCGTTTCCTTTAAAGTTCATTTTCCTAGAGTGTTAATGGAAGCAAGAGATTATAACATTTTGAGGTCAAAAAAATTCTGAAATGCCTATAAAAATGATTTTCTCCAAATTATCATCATTTGTGCTTTTAATGACCTGATTGCAAAGATGAACATTTTGAATTCTTAAATTGCTTATTAGGATTGGTTAATGAATCAATTATCTATTACTGTATGTTTTGCTATTGGAAAAAATAGCAACTTAAGTGTTTTTGCAGACCTTTACTTAGGTATATGTTGCTTTTATGAAAAAAAAATGTAAATATTAAGTAAAAGGGATTTAAAGCAAGGCTTTTGAGGTAGAGTCTTATTAATTCCTTGGTAAACCTTGAGCCAATTGTTGTCTATGTTCTCTCCCTCTGTCTTGCTCCTTCCTTCTGGGATTCACTGTGGGAATGGGGGATTGTTAATCTGGGGATGCTGTCCAATCCTGCCTCTCTCAAGCTTTGCTATTGATCTCCCTCCCAGTGATAATAAAGCTTGAAGAAAATGAAAGTAGCATTAGTATTGGTCCTCAAACTCAAGAACAGGATGAAACTTAAATCTTGAGTCATACAATTGTGTCTACATACTGCTCCCCAAAAAGAGAAGTAAAGAAGATGCTAACTTTCCTTTTTAATTTGCAGTACTTAGCAATTTGTTTTCTTGAGGGTTAAGTAATAACAGTGGAAGAAAAAAAGGGTTAAAATGCCACCAAGAACCCAATTCCATGTTTAGTTTGAAAGTGGGAAATCAGCTGCCACTGGGAAGTCTGAATCCAATGCCATGATGTTCTTTGAATCCTTCTGAGAAATAATCATGTGTAGCCATAACATACCTGTATAACAGAGCAGAGAACATAAACAAATGAAGGTGAAGGGAAGATTAAGACAGAAGAGAAAAATTCCAGAATTGACTGATCATTTTTATCTGTTTAGGTGATTTCAGGCAGAATCCTAGAGACCAACTTTATCACAACTGAATTTTAAAAATCACCAGCTTTGTCATTGTGATGCAGCGTCAGTTTCAGTATTATCCTTGGAGTATTAATTCTTAATCATCTTCATCTTAGAACATTTCTGAGGTCACTTCTAGTCTCTATTTCACCAGTGAAGAAACAAAAATCCCCAAACTATATCAGGTGGAATTACACAGTATTTTTTTTTAATTTTGGGGAAAGTCGATTCAAGGCAGTAACTTGCAAGCTAGTGTTAGAAAGGATTTAATAAATAGTGGTTTTTCTGTACACATAGTGAGAGGTCATTACATCATTTGGTTGTTGAAAGTCATAAGGATGTCTAGCATGCGCTTTGCCTGTAGTGGTTCATGCCAGGCAGATTCCTGACTCTATAACCCAGAGCTTATCAGAGGATTTATGTCCCCAAAGAGAAATGTCACCTCCATCTTTCAATAAACACTTTAGCAAAGAAAAATCAAGTACTTTAATTCCAGATCTTGAGTTAATTCCAGAATAACAACGATGGCTCGGAAAAATATGGGTATTTCTGTCAAAGGACAGAGAAACCTAGTAGAGAGTATTTACTTTGGGTCCTAGTGATGGTATCTGAACAAGCTAGGTGAACAAAGAGCCTCAATAAGGGATTTTGAGGTCTAGAAAAAGAGAGGAAATACCAAATAAATGGAATAATTATAAAATAAATACCAGCAAAGTTAAATCAATATATCATGTGGGAGATATCCTTATATCACTCATGTGATTTCTATTTTGTTCCTATATTAGGCCAAAGAGAGGTGGAACTTGTTTTCCTTTTTCCCTCTCAGCTACAAATGGACATACTTAAAACTGTTTCTCTGCTTCTGTTCTCTAAAATGTGATTGTCTAACAGTAACCGTGATGACGTTTTGACAGTTGCACAAGTTTCTTTAAGCTTTAAAAATGCCAGCCAGTAACCCAGTGGCATTTCTACTATAAAATCTTAAGGCCAATCCATTTCCCCTCTTCCTTATTTTCTTGGTTTCAAATATATTTTTATTGCCAATGGAAATAAAAATCCTAAATTAGAGAGCAATGGCATCCCTTGTCTTGTGAATAAAGAGCTCCTAAATGTGAACTTATACAGGATGCAGCAATTTATAGGGTAGTTAATCATTCTTCTTTCTAGCCAGTTGTTCCAGCTACAGTTTTGTGGCTCTTGTTAGTGGCTTCATTCCCAGATAGAATAAAAATCAAACCAAAATCCTGGAAAGGCACTCTGAGGATGCTTCTCTAAAGTAGATGGGCATCAACTATAAATCACAATGCTTTGTTTCCTCTGTTATGTTTCAAGATGGGCGGGATTTTTTTTTGTAGCATTACTTATTATTGCCTCTCAAGTGCTTGAGTCTTTGAAATCCAAGTCATGTGAGTGAATTAGATACAGCTGTTAGAAGTGGCCTTTCAATGCCAATGGTACACATTCCTTGGTTTCTTTACGATACTATTGCTCTTACAACTTTTATCTGAAGTCATAAATTCATAGTTGTCCCAGAAGTTAAGTTCCTTGCTTCTAGAGGACAGAAAACAAACAATTTACACAACTCATGGTGCATGTCACCAGTCCTTAGATCTCATGAAATATGCATGAAATCTTAAATCACTTGCTGTAGCCACCCAGCCATTAACATATTTGAAGGACTTTAGTGTATCAAAGTCAGGATAATGAAAATTTTGATTTCACCAGTTCTAGGAGTGAAAAATCAAATGTTTAGTAAAACTTTCTAAAATTAACACTGACAGTTGATTTCTGTATGCTGTTGTTCTTAATAATACCTTTATTGAGATATAATTCATATTCAAAACAACTTACCCATTTAAAGCATACAATCCAATGATTTTTTAGTATCTTCAAAAAGTTGCCTATCACCATAACCAATTTTAGAACACTTTCATCACTGTAAAAAGAAACTCCATTCCTATTAGCAGTCATTCCTTATTCCAAATCCCCCTGCTCGCCCTAGATAACTACAAATGTACTTTCCATCTCTATAGATTTGCCTCTTCTGGAAATTTTATGTAAATAGAACAAAGTGTTCTTTTGTGACTGGCTTATTTCACTTAGCATTTTTTTTCAAAGATTCATCCCTGTTGTAGCGTGTATCAGTGCATCATTCTTTTTTATTTTTTTAGAGACAGGGCCTTGCTCTGTTGCCCAGGTTGGAATGTGCAGTGGCATGATCATGGGTCACTATAGCTTTGAAGTCATAGGCGAAAGCGGTCCTCCCACCTCAGTCTCCCGAGTAGCTGAGACTACAGGCTTGCACCACATGACTGTCTAATTTATAATTTTCTTTAGAGACAGGGTCTTGTTATGTTGTCTAGGCTGCTCTCAAACTCCAGGGCTCAAGTGGTCCTCCTCCCACAGCATCCTAAAGTGCTGGGATTATAGGTGTGAGCCACAGCACCTGGCTTGTATCATTCTTTTTATTGTTGAATAATATTCCACTTGTAAGAATATGTATTTTATTTATCCTTTCCCCAGTTAATAGATATTTCGATTGTTCCTAATTCTTGTCTATTATAAATAATGGTGCTATGAACATTTGTGTACAAGTTTTTGTGCAGACATCCATTTTCCTTTCTTTTGGGCATATACCTACGAGTGTAATGGATGGGCCATATAGTAACTTTATGTTTAATATTTTG